>NW_010190514.1:0-8530 GCF_000695765.1 Mesitornis unicolor | reverse complement strand
AGGCTCCGGATCGGTGGCAGGAGCCCAGCCCCTCCAGCAGCTCCAAACAAGCTGCCTGCGCAAACCACCCTGTGTCACCTTTCTGCTTCCTGGAGCAGCGCTAAACGCAGCCTGCAGAAATCTCCCTTGTCCTGCCAACGTTAGTCTGACCCATGAACTTCCCCTTCTCTCTGCCTTCCCCTTTCCATCTCTCCCCACACTTTCCTCGTCTTTCTCCTTGTAAGAGCTTCATTCAACACATCCACCCTTTCCTCCCAGAGTGTTTCCTGCTCTTGAGGATGTCCTCTCTGACCATGCAAGTTGAGGGCAGGCACCTCAGCCCCATGACTGGGTCGGACTGGGTTGGAGGTGAGGCTCAGAGAGCCTGCTTGCCCGCCCACCCATCTCTTCAGAGAAACCTGTCTTTCCAGGGAGGGAGAGCAGTATGTGGGAAAGTGGAGAGCCCTGGAACGTGAATTAGCCAGGGAGAGATGAATGTGTGATAGCTTGTACCTGGCAGCTACCAATGGAGCGTGTTAACGCTTTCAGGAGGGGTTTGTGCAGCGCTGGAGCTCAGGCATTCAGCACAGGCATCCTGCTACCCCAGGCTGAGGTAGGGGTCAGCAAGGTGGCATGGCAGGGATAGGAAGCAACCACAATGCTTGTGCTGTCTGGTCCCTGTCACAGCATGGAGCTTAGGTAGAGGATCTGGCCTCTGGCAGCTTCCTACCGAAGAAGCCAACATTAGGGGATATTTTCCCCTGGCTTCCGTGGAAGTCAGTTGAATACTGCAGCTTTAAACAACATGGAGGAGGAGGAAGAGGCTGTCTGCCACTTCTGTCCTCTTCCTCGGGGACTGATGTACCACACAGAGCACAAGTGAGGAAAGGAGGGTCTCCATGTGCTGATCCTAGCCTTGGCACGTGTCTTCAGCCAAGTCAGGTTATCTTTCTGCCCTTTCCCTTTTCTGCTGGTTGTTTCATATGGCATCGTTCAGGTTCAGCCCAGACCTAGGCGATGCAAAGACCCAACCGTCCAAGCTGCTCTCATGGCTCATTCCAAGCAGACTCCAGGGCTTATCAGAGTGGCCAGAAATGAAGTGAAGGGACTATTTACTGGAGGGGCTGTTCCTGCGGCTCAGACACCATCCCTTCTGGGTGGTGGCATCTGCTGCCCAGCCTGGCTCCATGCCTTGGCCTCTCTTACCCATGCATCGCAAGGCGCAGAACCAAAACCCTATCCACGAGGGGTCAACTTGGCTCTGGGGCTGAGAGCAGAGCCCCCGCAAAGCCCCCTGCTCGCAGCCCAGCAGGCAGGTGCTGCGGGGTGTATCTGCGCAGCCGAGGGCGGGCAAACCGCCTGCCTTCCTTCCTCCCTCCTTCCCACCCCACCCCACGCCCTGGTAGCGCTGCAGGGACTCATCCATTCCCGAGTTACTAATATGCAAATGGGCGCTTTTTGCATGGGCCGGGCGCCAGGCTGCTGGGTGTCAGGGCACCCGAGGGAGCCGGAGGTGGGGCGAGGCGTGGCGCGGCGCCGCATGCTCACCTGGCCCTGCATGGCAACAGGCAATGGAGCTCTAGGTCCCTTCGGGAGCGGACCCACGCCCGGTTTGAGAGGCAGCGGGTGGCCGAGGAGGGAGGGCAAACTGGCAGCCCCTGGCAACCTGGGGCTGACGGCAGGAGGCTGGGCGCACCGCGGATTTCCCTCCGCCAGCAGGATGGTGAACCTGGAGTCTGTGCACGCAGGTAAAGAGCACTTGAGGAAGGATCGGGCTGGAGCTCACCATGTAGCCGAGACCGTGGGCTTGGGCAGGAAATGGGATTGCTCTGATTCCTGTGACCTTCCCTCCCTCCTTTCCCTCCTCTTTTCTCCCGCTGGAGCCAGCTATCATGGCTAGCACATTCCTACCTGGGGATGGATGCTGCCCTGATCCTATTTAGGGGGCTGCCAAGCCATGCCCGCAGTGTGGACACACCGCTCATGCTGCCAGCCCTGATGAGGGCCGGGAAGCAGAGCGCAGAGGTCTCTTGGGTACCCGGACAAAGGGCCTGACCTTTGAGTCCAGTCACTGGGATAAAGCTGGGAGGAGCGCGAGGGGCTAAATTCAGAGTGATGAGGCAAGGATGGAGGGAGTGTGTGTGCATGAGAGAACGGGGTGGGATGTGGGTTGGAAAGAGAAAAGTTAATGACAAAGAGGGAAAAGGAGGCAGAAATTAATGAGGAGGGAGCTGCCAGGAGGCTGGATTGAGCGAGGAATGAATGAACAGGGATACTCAGAAAAGAGAGAGGCTCCTTCCTCGGGGTCTAACACAGAGGTACAGCTCAGGTAGGCTCACATCTTCTCTGAGCAGACCTCCTCTTTGCAATTAGCTGGGGAACAAGAGCAATCACTGCCAAATCCCTTGTAGCTGTGCTGAGCTCTAACTCACCTCGACAGAGTGAGTTTAGCCTCTGTCCTCAGTTCAAGCCCTCATGCTGGAGGGGAAGGACTGAGTTCCTGGGCTTGCTGGAGCTGAGGGTGATGCTGGGGTAGGAGCAGTGGGGCAGCAGCAGTGTGGGTCAGATCCTGACAGCCCCTTCTATGGCAAGAGAGGGCAGCAGGGTGTTAAGGGTACAAGAGCCATGTGCCTTGCTCGTGGACTGTGTCTGGTGCTTTGTGCAGCACAGAACACTTTGTATTGTCCCCAGGTTTGGAGGGGAGGGGACAGATACATCCATCAGTCTGTCCCGGGCTGATTCCCTTTGCATCCCTATTGTCATGCTGCAGCAGAGCTCAGGCATTCAGTGGTCCTGTTGTGTGGGGGGAACCTAGGGGTCTGCACCCAAGTGCTTGTAGCCCCTCAAAAGGCCCTTAAGGCAGATGCTGCAGCAATGTGATCACCTAACACAATGTCAGCCTGCAGCAAGAAGGCAGAGATGGCCAAAGCCTCTGCTCCATGGCTGCATTGCAATCTCCCCATGGCTCTGGGATGCCAGCAGCTTCTCCACAGCCAGTCAGCATCCCATCGGGCAGGCTGACTCCCTGTGCTAGCCACAGGGAGGGTAGCTTGGGAGTCCCTGGTGTTGCGTGGCCACGAGGAGAGGCTGTGGGAGGTGTGAGGCTTGTGGTCTTGGCTCGGTGTGAGCCTGACTAGTCTGAGCACCTGCGATGTGTGTGCTTGTGTGTGCTGTCTCTCGGGGATGCATCCTCCACAGGCTCCTATCCACCCATCTGCTTTGCTTGTGGGCAACTCTTTCTTCATGAGAAGATTCTCAAAATCGATACTGTGCCCTCTGTCAAAGCCAGTGGCATCACTCCCAGGGTGGATTTCGCCAGGAGCTGCGCAAAGCTGGGTGCGCGCTGAACTTCCAGCCTACCAAATCATCCCACCCTGCCGTCTGTCAGATGGGCCTAAGGCTTAAGCAGTCTTTTTGCAGGAAGGGAGACCAGCCTGGGCCCAACTGCTTTGACATGCTAGAGCCCAGCACTGGTGGGAGGGTGTTTCTTCACCCTCATGCAAGGGCAGTTCAGCATGTTTGGTCTTGGGGTCCCTGAACAGCAAGGTCTGGCAGCCAGCTGCTTGCAGACGTGTGCTCTTTCTTCCCTGGCCACGCAGAGGAGACACGAGGTAAAGGTGGGCTGCTCGGGCTCCGCACGCCCTCCTCCCTGCCAAGAGGGTTTCCTTGCAGCCGTGCGTTCCCTGGCGTGTACCACCGCCTCCTCCCCAGGCACTTGGATATTTCACCTTTCTGCAGCCTCTGGAGGAGCTGGGGCACTTAAAGCACAGAAAATTCCACAGGTAATGGTCTCAGCCAAGCTGAGCTCCCACCACCACTGGCCTTCATTTTTCCGTTTCAAGTCATCAGGCTGGTTTACCTTAGTGCCCATGTCTGAACAACTACTAGGAATAAGGGCTTGGGAAAGCTTTATTTGCTGACACCATTTGTTTCAGCGAAAATATAGATGCAGATATATCCCCAGAGAAGTGTCTGCACTGGTACAGCTTCTTTGGTCTGGGTGAACAAACCAGACTACCCCTACTCCAGCTATGTTTGCTAGCTGAGGTATAGCAGCACACTTTTAATATGGCCCACGCCGCAGTGGCGGCTCCTAATAGTTCTGTGGTTAGGAGTTAGGCAGTCCTAAGTTGCATTATTTTTCCCAGAGATTTTTTTTGCTAGCCTGTTTATTCTCTGTATATTGCTAACCTGGCAAAGCTGTGTGGAAGGAGCCTGCGTTCAGTTGGACTCAAAGTCTCATGGCCTGTCTTGTCTTGAGATGGAAGGGGGAGTTCACATGCATCGCTCTGTCCCGGTTCATAGAGGAAGATTCTTGGGTGTCAATAAAAAGGTATTGCCTTTATCTTGGCTACACTCATAGCGTATTAGAAAGTAATTCCTCTGTGTGTCTGCGCCTTGTTCAGCCAAGGACTCCTCGGAGTATGACTGGTGCTGCACTGCTGTCCATAGGTATACAAAAGTTGGTCAGTCCAAAACACTCAGATCAGTAGGTTTTGATCAAAAGGGCTTTCTGTTTCTTCCTGCCATTTTTTTCCCCCACAAGATATTTAAACTGTAATAATTTGTGTACATTTATGATGGGAATTTGAATATTTGTGAAAATAGAATTCCTCTGCACTATGTATGAGAGAATCACAAGTTGTCTTGTTAGCTCCTGACTCCAAGAGGAGGGAATTTAACTGATGAATAGCATGTGATATGTAATCAAGTCACAGCTGCAATTCCTCCCTTCCTCCCCGCCTACCCCAGGTTATAGATGGCAGAGGGGCTGATGCTTGCTAGAGGAAGATAGTGTCTTATGGTTTGCCTTTGCATCTTCCTTTCTTCAGTTCTGTGTCCATAAGGGGTTCCTTGGTCCTGGTGATTAGATAATTTTCTTTCACTAGCATGTATTCATTTGGTATTTGTGTGCTCACAATGAAAACTGCTTTACTTTTTGTTTTGCAAACTTGCAGACATTCTCACTAAAGCAAGCACCAAACTTCTGCATAGTTTAAGATTTTTCTTACTCTATTTTACGAGAACTTGGCTCTCTTTTTTAAGATGCTTTTTGGCAGCAAGCAGAACTATGTGCTTTGTAGATTGCCTAAGTTAGGGTCCCTTGGCAGTATTACAAGACAAGAAGATGTTTATAGCAGATGATAATTACTCCTCTTCCTGCAGCAGAAATGCTTAGAAGCCCCACTAAATGTTCATGTCTTAATTGCAGTGGGTTTATTTGAAGGGGAAAAAAATATCCCACAACTCCCTTCTCTCCTTTTCCCCTTCACTCCTTAATACAACTTAAAGAAAGGAAGTTTCTGAAGTATGTGAATGTTGCTGCACTCTGTTTCCAGTATAAAATCTTGCCATGATTTTTTCCTTTATTCATTTGCTGAAGGAAAAAGCTTCAAACTTTAGCCTAAACTATTCAATTTTGGCCAAAAAGCAGATAATTTGCTGTTTGCACACTGGAAGTTTGAATAGAGGAAAAGAAAATGTGAACAAACAAGGCAAAGGGCCCGTCTGGTTCAGTGTGATCAACAGAGGGAAACGGGGTCCTTCTATGGGGTCCTTCTCAGCCTTTTGGCTGGTTGGAAATAATAGAAGGCATATATAGGAAAGAGGAAACGCTTGCATGAGACCTTTAAGAAGGCTTTCCACCTGCCTTTTCTACCCCAGCAAAACCACAGCAAACACTGGCCCAGCTTCCACGCTGTTGTTATTACCCGATGCAAATCGGATGACTTCTGTGGCCAGGATTGGCTGCGGGAAGCACATGCAAATCAGCTGGTTCTTTACAAAAAATAGTATTATCTTTCCCCCCCCTTTCCCCTAGCCTGCAAAGAGTTAAAATTCCCATGCAAAGGGTAGAAGAGGTGAGGGGGTGTCCATCTGAATTTGAACAGATATTCTTCCTCCTTTCACTAGTGGGTACTTTGCCTCTTCTAAGGAGGAGATGAGCAATCCAGTGTAAAGTTGCCTCTTCCCACCTTTTCTTTCAGCTGTCCCCGAAGAACGTGGCCCCGGGTGTGGTGGCAGCCACCACTTCAAAGGTAAATGACAAATTTATTGGCATTGATAAGGATATGGGGTGGGGGGGGGATATGCGGGAGCTTGATGGCAAAACTCTCTCCTTGAACGGCCCCTCTGTGCAGGAGAGGAACGATGGGAAAGGTGAGAAGACAGCAGCAAATTGGGGAGGGGGAGAGGAACGAGGGGGATGCAAAGAGCAACAGGAGGGAAAGTGCATCCTCGGAGCTGATGAATATTCTAGTGACTGTATGTTGAGGAATCAGAAATTTGAAAGTCTGATGGTTTATTATAATTACACATTCATTTGTGCTGTTTAGTGGAAGCCACATGTGCCTGTTGCCTGGGACTGTGACCTGTTATTAAAATCAGTTGTGCCTCCTTTTCCAGAGATCAAGATGAGCGGTGATGCGGCAGATTCCACAGATACTCGGCACGAACCCGACCAGGTGGAGCCAGGTAAGGGGGGTCCGGGATGTGAGGGGCAGGCGAGGGGGCCCGGAGAGGAAGGAGAAAGAAAAGGAAAGGGGGGAATGGGTGCTGGAAGTTTCTGTCAGTGCTTTGCTTGACTCCTGTTGCTGCTACGTTGCGCTCTACCAACCAGCCTGCGAGTTGATCAAGAATGCGCTCTGGGCTAGGGTTGCGTTCGTATCTTGATCAGCATGCAAGATCCTTCTGTAACAGCAGAGGATCACTGTGCGTCCCAGTAAGGTCCTCTGTGGTTTTAGCGTGGAAATATGCTCGTGTCTTGCCAAAGGATTGATGCTGTTGGAATAGTCTTGGTCTGCTCAGTTTAGCACAAACAGCTCTGCATTTTACACAGCGTTAGTGTCAGGAACGTTTCCTTAGACAAAACCCGCTGGAGACAGCCTATTTTGGCCGCATGTATGTAGAGAGATGGAAGGTTCTTGGGGAATAATCAAATCCAGCTAGGTAGTTCCAGTTAAAATGTATCACTCTTCATCTTGAGGTGTGATTGGGTTTCTCATCTCCACTACTCCCACCTGACGGCTGCTCAGACTCTTGCTGCTCCATGGCTGGAAGCCCCAGCTTTTCTTGAATATGGAAAGCTGAAGAACACGGTGATGCTTTGAAGATGCTAATGCTGGTGTTAGCACTGATTTCTGCCAGGTTACCTACCAGCTCCTGCACGGCCACAAGGTGTGATATACACCTGAAAAATCAGTTCTGTGTTTTCTGGCATCGCTTCTGACTGCCGCTGCCTGCAGTGGGCTCTGAATGCAAGACCTCGAGGCTGTAATTTCAGAAGGGCTCATGGTCAGATTCCTTTTTAGGCAAATAAACTGCAATATGAAATATTTTTAGCACTCACTAATTAAGATTATTAGAAACTGTGAGGCTTATCTATAGACTTAGAAATAAGCACAAAAACTGGTAGAGGCAATGTAGAAGAATCATTGCTCTTTGAGTAAAGAAGAGCCCTAAGCTTGGGGCAGAGGGGTATGTAACAACAGATTAAAACTTTATGTGGAATGATTTTACTGCTTGTCTCTTACTTCTGTCATTTGAGAGAACTAAGAGAAAATGGGATCTTGGTAAAGCCATAGAACTCTAGGCATTTATTTACAGTTTACACTGAGGACTAGAAATCTACTGTGCTCTTAACTATTAAACTGGGTTATTTGGCATAATCTAAAACAGAGATAAAATCTGGTTCTGTTCCCATCTATGAACTCTAATTGACTTTGGTCAGGTCAGCTTCTGCTCAGGCCTTTCAGATGACCTCGAACTGCTTTTTGAGATGTTTCCAAGCCACCTAGCAACAAATATGTCCCCAGCTTCCCAAGCTCTTTCAAAAAACCCTGGTAGCTGTTACAGCTGTTAAATTGTGAACCAGAGTCTCCTGAAATGTGTGGTGCATCTTGGCACACAGAGTTGATGGATAACGTAGTTGAATCAAGATTAGGGAAGGCTGTATTGAGAGTCGGTATTTGTTTTTGGTATCAGCTGTTGCTAAAGGTAGTGGGAAACTCTGGCTGGTGACAGTGTAGTCAGTACTGTTAAATAGGCGAGAAGCTGGCACCCCGGTTGACTGGATAAAATATGTTTTTCAGCCTCCCAGACAGCCATTAGTGTTAGCTGCAGCACCTCTTTCTAGTGGTAATTGAGAAAAGAAAGCAGAGAAGTGAAGTCGATTTGTTTTAAAATAACAAAAATGTTTGCAGCTGCATTAGCTCTGCTGTAGGAGCCTTCAAATCAAGCAGGGAAATCAGAACAAGTCAGTCTCCTTCATTTGCAAAAGAGTGACACTTCCCTGCGGACTGACACAGGGAACCTGTCTAAATTATCCTTTTCTCTAACGCAGTCCCCGTGACTGGTTGATCTGTTCAGGATCTTCAGAGATCCCCACAGCAGACTTAGCTGTGATGACAGACACTGCAGAGAGTTCAGAGCTCCTTGCGGGGCTCTAGCAAACAGCGGCAAACCTCTCCTGAGGGGTGACTGGGCCCTTGCAGGACTCTCAGAAGAGGGAGGCCAGGCCAGGATCACAGCCCTAGCTCAGCTGCATATGTTA
>NW_010190513.1:0-12065 GCF_000695765.1 Mesitornis unicolor | reverse complement strand
ACATGGAAGCAGAGAGAGGCTGGGCTGAGTCTTCCTACTTCTGAGGAGCACATGCCATGAAACCGACTGCAGCCCCCACTCCCATCCCCCTACGCCTCAAAGCAAAGGGTTGACAGGGAGGTGAAGAAACCGGGAACAAAAGCTGAGCCCGGGAAGAAGGGAGGGGTAGGGGGAAGGTGTTTTGATTTTAAGATCTGGTTGTATCTCTCATTGTTCTACTCTGATGTTGGTAACAAATTAAAATTGTTGGGTTTTGTTTTTTTTTTATTCCTTAGGATGAGTCTGTCTTTCGCCTGTGACCTTTTTAAGTGGTGAGAAGCCCTCCCAGTCCTTATTTTGACTAGTCCTTTTTGGGGCATCGTGGTGCTCAGTTGTGCACTGGGCCTAAACCACGACAAATGTCTTGGAGTACATGGATCAGAGTCACCTCATTGATATACCATCCCAGAAGAGTTCAGGAAGTCCCTCACCAAAGACTTCTAAGGAAAATAAATATTCTTAGTGTCATAAAAAAGGTCCTAGCATGAACAAACACTGGCTTAAAGGACAACAAAAGAAAGTAGGTGTAAACATTTAACTCTTGGAGGGAGGTTTTCCTTTTTCTTCCTTTCTACACAAAGTTGAAAGCAGGATGGAGCATCAGACATCTAGTTCTATGGTTGAAGTATAAAGAGAGAAAACAAGCAGGTTTCATTAGATCTGTTTGTTGCAGTTCACATACACCCTTCTTCAATTTTCGTTTGCCTTTTCATATGAGCTGATCAATATATAAGGTGTTGATTGCCATGAGAGTAAAGAAAACTCGTAACACAGAAATGAGATAGGTTGCTTTTGTTGAAATTTACTAGTAAATATTAAAAGTCCTTACTAAAAAATGTACTTGGAAAAGATCATATTAACAGAATGACTTAGAAAGTCAGGAATAATTCTAAAAAGAATTGTACTTTTAAGTTTTGTTACTCATTTGTTTATTTCTCAGCTAAATTATTTTACAGTTCGAATGAGGACTGCTGTCTAAGAAAATAATGACAAGTTTTGGAAAGTACCAAGTAATTGTAATTATTGCTATGTTAATAACTGTACTAGATACAAGTAAAATTTTCATGGTAATTTAATAAAATATCATAAATTTACTATAAAAATGACAGGTCTCCTTAAGTGGTTTGTTTATTTGTTTGTTTATTTATTTTATGCTGACATCACATATTTAAACCAACTTTAAATAGCTTATGGTAACAGAGTTTAACCTTGCTATACTTGCCACAGTGGTGAGAAAAAAATATAAAATTAATTTTATATCAAAATATCTCTCTGTATCCATTTAAAATTCATATATAGGTAAATTGATTTCAGTGGGAGTGATGTACTTAATCACCTTTGAGAAACTGGGCCTCAGTCCCTAATCAAGTCTGCTCAAATATGCTAATCAAATTGTTTTGAAAGTGCTGACATTCTGGAGCTTTGCAGTATCAGAGGCTGTTTCTGGGTATTACCTGTAATAATGCATATATAAACTTCTTTAAGAAAACACAGTTTTGAAATTTATGAAGGATTTTCCATGATTACTACAGACTTTTATCTCAGAACTATTAAGTAGCTGGTAATGTTTATCTAGCATGCACACAATAAATAGTGTTGCATATTTTTTTCAAAGATCCTTCTAGACAAACTATATATAAGCACCTGTATTATTAGTCTCATACTAGCACTTCTTTCGTGCTATGATAAGATTAATCTAGCTAGTTATTTCACTGATTTTGTTTCAATGTTGATCATGCTTTTCTAATATCAGAACTGTATATCATAAAACTTCATTGTCAAAGGCTCACTGGACTTTCACAACCATAAACTCATCATGTTCAAGAAGCTGCATCCTTTCAGGGTGATTACACTAAGTGTTAAACCAAGATTTTTTTAAAAAAGTATTATCTGAAATAACTACATATTTTCTTCTGAATGCTTCTTCACAGTTTGCATTCTATGTAAATCCTTTGTGTTTCAATGAAAGATCTTGAACTACTGGAGATTCTTTCAGAGCAGAATCCTGATTCAAATTAAGCTCTGTGTAATGTTTTCATGAACACAACTAGAGAATTAAGTATTAGACTACTTACATTCTAATAAAAATCACCTTTTTGTTGTTCAAGCTTCTACATTAGGGATTTACATCCCAATGAAAAGTGGGTCTTTAAACAAAGTCTTAAACAGTATATTGAAGTCAAGGAAAGAGACAAGAGTGTTCAAAAGAAGGAGAAATTGGGAGGTGGAATTTAGAAGAGACTAAACTAATATTTTGAGGTAAGAGAGTTATAAACTTTGAGCTTTTGCAAGTAAAGGAGGTTTTGTAATAATTGAGATAAATGTGATCCTTATGTGGAAAAGTAAAGGAAATTCGAAAGTAGATATTTAAGAGAGGATGAAGAGGACTTTTATAAGAAAATGGCAGGGATCTGAAACTGCAGACTCATGGAAAACAGGTGGAACATGACTTATGAGATGGAAAGATAAGGGAGAGACAGTCATTCTGGGTTAGACAGGTATGAGAGAGAAGTAGAGAGGAACTGTTTATTAGAAGATATTGGAAAAAATGAGTTTGATGATAAAAAGAAAAACAGTTATTTAAGAGAAAAGAGAGGGAAAATACGGATTAAGAAGGATGCCGAAACCAGCAGTAACAACAACAAAAACTCAACAGTATTATACACTAGAGAAGAAAGAAAATCCCTAGAAAAAAAGGTGAAAAACAGAGGCACAGACCACAGATGAGGGTGAGGAGAACAGGAGATCAAAATAAACAACAAGCCAGTTACCAGGGTGTTTTTCAGTTTAAATTATGCATAAACTATAAGTTAAAATGAATTTTACATGCTGCATGAACGTGTTGATGCACAGAGTCTTATCCGAAGACCACTCAAATCAATGGCAAAAACCTCCTGTGGTTATTTATAGGCTTAAATCACACTTAGAACTTTGCAGATTCAAAACAAGAGCTGAAATTTGATCTACGAAAAACACACATATTTTAGGAGGACTTTGATCATGCCTCTGCTTAAGCAAACTCTTTACAAAAGCTTTGAGTATTACTGAATTGAGATCCCATGGGCGGGTCTGTGGGCATGCCACAAGTGCCAAACTCTGAGCCCCTCACTCGCAAAGGTCAACACATATAATTACAACGCTGTTCTAGGCTTCTGTGGCTGACACATTTGTGGGTATAACAAAATCTCCTGCAGATTTCAGGCAAATATTATTCTGGTGAATGAAAGCTTGAGTTTATTCTCTGTCACAATTGTAGCAATTCAGCATCAATCTGGCAGCACCATTATGCTTAAAATTCTGTGCCTATTCCCATCATCAGTCTGCTTTTTGAGTGGTTTATAATACAGCTATTTTAAATCACACTAGGATGAAACTTGACTTACAATTTCTTATTCTGGCTGTATTTTGTTCTCACAAAATTGCATTGAAATAATTTCATTTCATGCCCTTTTTAGGTTAGCAACTGAAAGAAAATGTTTTAGGAAATACTGTTGCTTGCTTCTCACTAAACAGTGCTTACTTAAAAAAAGGAAACTTTGCACATTACATTGCCAGCTCAATCAAGAAACAACAATTCAATACTGCTTGTGAAATTTGTCAATGTATTCTTTATAATGTATTTGTGCTATCATTAGGACTATAGCTTAGCTGCATTGCAGGTCTCCTGCTCTGGTCAGGTCAAAGAGAAACTTTGCATTTAGCCCAGTAACTGATATGCAGGTATTATAAGCTACTTATTCTCCAAACATGTTCTTTCTCACTACCAGTTTTAATTCCTTGTTTGGCAATGTTGTACTTTATACAGTTGCTCTATCACCTGATGCTTCTTCCCCACCTGGGGAGGGGTGTCAGGGAAAAGAAAGGAGGTTAATGGGTTGAAATAGAAATATATTTAATACAATAATAATAAACCCCCTAGTATTAATAAAATTCTAATATAAAATACCCAAAGTAATACTCAGCCAATACTGTAGGGGAGTAGGCCCCAGGGACAGGAAGGTAAACAAGTCCCTCTCAAGATGTCAGCCACAGAAGAGGAAAGAAAGAGGAAGAAGGAAGGCTGTCCCCAGTAAACTCTCTAATTTATAGCAAATGTGATGTTTATGGTATGGAATAGTATTAATTGGCCAGCCTGGAGTCAACTACCCTCGGTTTCTGCTTCCCCAGCCTCTGCACCTGTATATCTCAAGACTGCCAAAGACCTTGACCATCACATATCAGCTCTAGCTGAAAAACTATAACAAAGTTCTATCACTTTGTTCCCATGAAATCAAGTGTTGTAATCCTTACAAAATCACAGTTTTTCCTCAACAGAATGCTGACTCTAAAAATTCTGTCCCAGTAAACCAGGACAAGCAAGAAGCCACAAACATTTAACTACCTACCATACTGAACAGACAAGTACTAATTTCCTCATATTTGTCTTTCTTGTAATCATAAGCTTAATGCAAAACTGCAAAGAATGTAAGAGGTTATGTTTTGGTATCAAGATGATCATTGTTGCTGTGATTCCTCATATGGGTGAGAGCAATAGTTAACACTGAAAGATAATGCCAAGTCACACACTTCATGAGCAATTTTCACCTTAACTCCGATCTTCTCCTATCATTACATTAGCCATTTGATAAATGTTACCCCCTACCAGTGAATTTTTATGTTGCTTTTCTCTTTCAATCATAGCTTCTTTGAACATCGTCTCTCAGAGATTTTTCTCTGTTAGGTCTTATAGTCTCATTTCTGGGGTGGGTGGAGATTTGCCTTGGAAATTAGCAGGAACTTCTTTCAAAAATTCAGTGAAATTTTATGGAACTTGCTTCTCAACTTGTATCAGTTTTCCATAAAGCCAGCAGGGCAACCTAAGCTGATAAATAAGAGTGTCTTTTTATTTCTAGCTTTTCGTAGCTTTTATTTCATAGCTTTCAAAGTATTTCATAGCTTTTATTTCTAAACTTGTAATATTCATTGACAGAACATGCTGAATACCACCATAGAAAATGTAGCTTTTTAAATGTATGCATGTATATAAAAATACACGCATATACAGTCAGTTGTCTATATATGTATGTAGTGACATAATACTTCTATATGCTTCAAAATACACAAGAAAACCATCCAATTTCACATTGAACAGAGGACAAGGCAGGTTAATTTATTCCCTGTGCAGTCACATTTTGCTCTTACAGGCTGAAGTAGATTCTTTCCATTAATGCTTAGAAACTGTCTTCAATTTTCAAAGCACTAAACCATAGTTTAAATGATATAAACCATGACTATTTAAGCCTCTATGAGAGAAGTCAGTAAAGACTCGTCGGCATTTTACAAATGGGTAGGCAGAGTGGTTCAGACAGCTACCTCAGGATATATGCATCATTCTTGAAAGAAAACTTAGAAGATCACTCCTTGTTAACGACTCAGAGGAAAAACAGAGATTAGAGCTCCATTCTGTCAAGGACCAGCTCAGAAAATGTTATAGGACAGCAAGTTGCATCTGCCCTATCTTAAAACTGTGCAACTTTAATGAGATTGTACAAGTGTAAGTCAAGGTAAAACTAGATCAAAGAGTTGCATCTAGATGAGTTACATAAAACCAAGGAATTATAAATGACAAAAATGAGGCATAATTCTGTATTTTTTATATGTAAGAGAAATATATAGAATCATAGAATGTATGGGGTTGGAAGGGACCTTTAAAGATCATCCAGTCCACTCCCCTGCAGTGAGCAGGGACATCGTTACTAAATCAGGTTGCTCAGAGTCCCATCAAGCCTGACCTTGAATACCTCCAGGGATGGGGCCTCTACTACCTCTCTGGGCAACCTGTTTCAGTGATCTACCACCCTCATAATGAAGAGCTTTTTCCTAATATCCAACCTAAATCTAGGTTTTCTAGTGCTTTTCTAGTTTAAAACCATTACCCCTCATCCCCACAATCTCTATAATCTGTACTAGAGAACATTAAGTTTTGAAGCATTTAAAATATAGAAAATGTTAACAGAAGGTTGATTTTTATTGTCTCAGTGTACGCTTTTTTCTTTTACAAATCAGGTTTTCATCAGCCACCTAAGTGTAGCTGCAAACTTATTATGAATGCTGTTTCAATCAGCGTAGAGGATGGATAGCATCACAGAAGAAATATTTTTTTACTGAAATATACTAATTTTTTTCCTCCTTATTGTTAAATTTGTGTTTCTACTGGACTTCTTTTCCTAAACGTTGTAGCATATTTTGATTAACTAAAACTTAAAATATTTCAGGCCAGAGAACAAATTTAAAACCAGAAAAATATAAGATAAATATGTGCAAAAATTGTTAATAGATGGTGCTAATTAATTCTTATCCATAATGCATGGTAAAAGCTAGTAAGCATGCCAAAAAAGCTGTCAATTGAGAAAAATGGGTTACAAATGATAACATGAAGGTATGTATTGTTGAGGCAAAGACCTTTTCTTTGCCTCTTACATACAAAAATTACTTTGAAAAAATAAGGTAGGTCTTACAAGAAAATCAGCAATAAAACTAGTGAGTACCAAATAGTTTCACAGTGTGAAAAGAACTCGGAAAAGGTCAGTTTCCCACTGTTTGCCTCTGTATATATTTTAAAACTGAAAAAAAAAGAAAAAAAAAAAGAAGACATTGCAGAAAAACTCCCAGATATTTTTCTAAAGCTGATATTTTCTAAAGACTGTTTTTTCTTACTACTGATCAATAGGACTGGGAAAAGAGATACATCTACTGATTTTTCACATCACTAGATGTGTCAAGGGTTTAGTTACTTTTGTCTTCCCCTGCTTTCCTTGGGCATACCAAGTCGCAGATTTATCAAATACAGTATTCCAGAAAACAAATTTTCTTGGAGCTGACACATTATTAACAACTGTCATAGTTAGCGCTGGCCAAAGCATTAAAAGGGATTCTACAACTCAGTCCCAGCAAAACCAGGACAACAACAAATCACTGCAGCAGTTACAAAACAATTAGGTAAGAAAAAGGTATTCGTAATTGGAAAATGTTTGTGGGTAGGTGCATTTCATGAGAGGATAAGATCGCAAATTAAGTGAATTAGTTAAACTTTCCTGTTTTATAGACAATGAAATTACATAGATAAAAGGAACAGACTGCAGTTATGAATAGCATCTGTCATATTCTCTGCCAGAAGCAACTCCTGCTTCTGGACATTCCACCACTAAGAATTTTGGAGGTAAGGACCCATGTATATTCAGAGTCTTAGAAAATCACAGTGGGGTCCTACTTATTTCTGAGTATGCTTTAGTGCTTTATACTATACCAAAAGGAGCCTGGATAGATTAGGTCTCAGTAGGCTTTCATTCTAACATAACTTCACATACTTAGTCAACAGAAAGGATTTGGTTTATTCTTAGGACAGAACAAGAAGTTATGCATGCTTGAGGGCACAATTACAAATGTATTTCATGAAATTCAAACTTATTTTTAAAGGAAAACAGCTTATAAGCTCTCAAATGCAATTTTGGGACCCAAATTTACTCATGGGTATAAATTACTCATGTTGTGGTACTCCATTGTATATGTCTACCTACCTGACAGTATTGAAAATGCTGTGTATTATGTGCCTAAATGTGTTCAGAATGGGTGCAGAGAAAGGACCCTACAAACTAGCAGTCCAAAAAAAGAAAAAAGATAAAGAAATCTTTATCAACCACTTTAAAGAATGAGTACTGAGTAATTATTAACCTCCAAAGTATATAATACACCTACTGAAGATTTTTGTTTCATTTTCATCAACAGTAGGTCATGTCAAGTACAGCTTTAGACTTCTCTCCTTTAATGCTTTGCTTGTTGAACACTGAATATGAACATAAGAGTATATAAAACTTCAAAATTAGTATGTATATGTATTGATTATTGTATTTCAACTGGTATAATTAACAATCAGTCATAGAAAGAGTAGTTTTAATCCTTTTCTCTTCCCTAGCACTGCATTAAAACAGGAACTTGAATGAACATTCTGCTACATTTAAAGCTCTCTAACACAAGAGTTTATTTGACCAAAAGGAACTAAGACATTCACCTCTGAAGAAGTGAAATCTGGTCTGATGCAGTTAACATAGACAGGCAAGATTTTCTGTGGGTACCAGCTTTGACACAAGAAATTTAGGAGTTGTAAACTAAAACTAGCAAGCTAGGAATGAATACAAGTTGTATAAAGATTTCTCAGAAGATACAATTAAGTAAGGTAATGATTAGTACCAAAAAAAAGGCTAAAACCTTTCATATTCTCCTACGAGACTCAATGGAAAGTGCTCTGCTTTTCTTATTGCCTCCCAATTTTCCTTGTCCCCAGATAAGTCTCACCAGTAACTCCACACTCGAAGGCCTGGGAAGAGGGATTCTTCTCTTGAAAAATCCTATTACGTTCCCATATCTGCAGTTCATACTGAAGAGCAGCATAACGTAATACCATAGGCATTAACACGCCAGAGGAACAGACTACACATATTCCAGAGCAAAAATGAGAAAAGATGGACCTCATAAATGATAACTACATCTAACTTCTTCCACTGCTTGCACTGCTCAGCAGCTTCTCCTGTCTCCTCTGCTACTCCACTCTCCCCATCCTTCCCCCTTTCTTGCAATCCAAACTACTTTTTCCCAGCTACTTCCTTCTTAATCCTCCTTCAATCTACCCAAATGTCTTCACAGGTAAACACACCCTTTCCTTTTCTTGTCATAACAGAGTTACTTCCGAGTTTTACCATGTGCTTAGATTACATTTTCCCCACTCAAAACCTGGGCCTCAGGCAGATGCTTATCCCTTTTCCCTTTTGGGTTTCCTATCAGTATTTGGATGCGATTTGATGCTGGCTGGTGGGGGGGTACAGAAGGATGAGGCTCAACAGCTGTTGCACATCCCTTTGAGTCACCCACACTATGTGAAAACTAGCAGGCTACAAAGTTCCTTGGCTACCCTGTCTGCCCATATGTTTTGAGGCTAGGCTCACACCTACTGAGACTACTTCTCCTTTTTTGGAAAGCTTTTTTCAGTGTTCATTCCCCTTGAAGGTAATAGGTATCAGGCAGAAATTGGGTAAGCCTCCATACATGAGACCGTCTGGGGCAGGCTCAGATTTTTGGCCATGCTAAATCAGCTGCTGCTTTCAGTCTGCTGCTGGCTCCCAGCCATGCAGATCACACTGCAAGTTGTGCCCTACTCCCAAGGTGTTGCTACATGGGCATGCCTCCTGACAGCCACAGGAAAATAAATCAGTAAATAAATAAATGTGAGGGAGAGGGTTCTGGTTTTTTGTTCATCAGTACCTTCTGGCTTATTTAATCAAAACATTGAAACACAAATCTACCCAGCTCTCCCATGGGAGCACCAAATTTCAGAGTGATTGAAGTAGATGATGACTTTTTAAAATATAGAAATATAAACATCTGAACTCTTTCACTTCTGATATAATGCAAGTCATAATGCCTAGACTAGAGTTCTACCCCGATTTCATGTGAAGAAGGATAACTAGACTACATGGGTGGAATAGAAACCATAGCAGTATGCCTGCTTTGAATGTAATATCCTCTAACTTTTTACCTTTGAGGGGCTGGGAGTGTAAACTCACTTTTCTAACTAGTTTGGAAAAAAAACAACAACCAAACAACAAATCAACAAACCAAAACCCTGACTTAGAACCAGATGAGATGAAACGTTCATCTTTTCATCAGAAAATACGAGCGTTGTTAAGTGCTGTTGTAGTGCTATATTCATGATAATGAGATTCATGCAATTTCTTTCCACTGTTACAGCTTTTCATTTTCAAGTGATACTATACCCCACTCAGTTCTACTGATGGCAGAGGCTGTATCAGCTTATGTACAAGTAGCAGCCTCATTTAGATGCATGGAAGTTGTTTATGTTGTTTTCACTTTCTAGAGAAATACAGAATAAATAATTAACTCGGTGACCTCTACCTTACTTGTGTAGCATTTACGCAATTACTCAGACCTTGTATCTGATGGTTCTACAGCCATGAAACTAGAAGAACATGGCAAAGGAGAAGAGTTACACTGAACATATACAGTAAAAGCTGTATGATGTGGGTTTTAATGCGTGAAACAACACAGACAGTACTCTGCTCTTGTTTCCCTTGCATCCACACCTACTTCTTTCATTCTTTCAAGCTTCTAAGACTAATCCTTTTTATGAACTCTAAGTGGTACTTTAAGAAGTGAATGTGTTGTCTGTAAAATAGATACAAAAAGATATAAATAAGCAAAAGAAAGCAGCCACTGAAACCCATGTGTCTCACCTATTTGTTTAGAATTTTAACTATATCTGTATTTTGAAGAAAGTGTTGGAATTATTTTACATTCTTACAAACATTCTTTTCTTCAAGTTTTAAAAACCCCCAGATTTGGGTTTCTAAGCTTACAATGCTTCATGAAAACAAACCTTTATTTTTATCCATGGAGGAGGTCATGCAAACATGTGCACATGCATTGTTGCAAGACACAAAGCTGGCACCAGTTATCCTCACAGTACAGCACCACATGGCTGTCTAATCCAGAAGCAGCATAACCATTTTAGCACAGACCTATACTTGACCAATTAAAGGATGCAGTTACCCTTATCACATCAAACTTAGGGTCACACATACCCTATTTGCAGGTTACTATAGTCTACTGACTGGAACCTGAACATAGGTCTATGCACCATTGCTTTGCACAATTACTTTGCCTGTTCTGAGACTGTCAGATGATGGAGACACACATTCATAAAAGTATTACAGAAATTTTGAAGCAGCTTGTTGTAGTGCTTCTGGATTGTTAAAATGAATGATTTAGGATTTATAGTGAAGTTTCATTTCAATGATTCAGACTACTGGTCAAAACGCTTCTCGGAGTTGACATAAACCGTATTACTGTGTTTCCAAGCAAAATGGTCTGACAAAACAATGCCTACGACTTACTGAAAAACTCAATATGCTCTGGTATTTCCAGATAAATTAGGTAGTAATTATTTTTCCTTAAGAACACATTAAAGTTCTGAAACGATCAACTTACTATTGATTGTGATAATTAATGGCTCTAAGAATAGAACAAAATGTAGCCTAGATTGAGGAAGGAAAAGAATTGAGGGTCCTTCACAGTTATTTGGTTCTGTTTAGCTCTCACTCACTATTGAACTAGAGAAATCTGGTTCCCCCTCCCCATCCCCTCCTTTGGTCTACATATTCAAAGCCAGATTCTTGGTCTGTGTGTGCTGGTGACATTGTTATGGATGTAGTGCAACACTGTGCATTTTAGCATTAAAACTCAGTATACTGGGACACCCCACTTGCTTAAATAACCTTGTCTTAGAGCAAGGAAGTAACCTGATTTTTCAAAATTATTCCAAGCCAAAGAAACTGCTGTGCTGGTTGGCGTCAGTGTCAGGTTGGACTGAATTATTTTTAATTTCCATAAATCAGAAGACTGGAGGTACTCGGTGTACTCATCTAATTCATCTTCTTACATAACACAGCTCATACAACTTCTGATTTGGTTCCATTTGAATCAGACTGACTCATTTAGAAATAGCATCTGAATCTGATGTTAAAATTACCACTGATGGCCAAGCAACCAAAACACTTAGTTAGCTTTCCAGTTAAATGACTTCATTTTAATTTTCTTTTCTTTTTAGGAACATTTAATATCTGATTTGAATGTGTCTATCATCTGCTTGCAGCTTCCACTCTTATATTTCTGTCTACTGGACTGAAGATCACATTATCAAAATTTTCCCTCCCATGTAATAAGTACAGACATACTTTGATCAAATTACCGTTTAAATTCCGTATTTATAAATAAAACATAATCTATAAATACATAGATTATATTGCTATTTTAAAGAAAAGGCATTCCAATCCTTTAATTAGTTTTTGTAATTTTTCATTGATCTTTTTCTATTTTATTAAAAACCCTCAAAAACTGCTCATTACATTACTGAACAGACTCTTTACAAGATCATGGGATAATTCCCATGGGGTGGGTGCCCCAGTGACAGAAGATAC
>NW_010190512.1:0-7044 GCF_000695765.1 Mesitornis unicolor | reverse complement strand
TCTGATGGTCCTGAAGAGTTCCCGGCTCTCCCTTCCAGGATGGAACTGCAGCAGGGCTTAAGCTTAAACTGGGGTCGGGCTGGTCCAGCCTGGCTGTGCAGAGCAGGGGCCGCGCTACCCGCACCTGGGCCCATGTTGGTCAGGGCCGGTGCCAGAGAGAGAGAGGGCATGCCCTACACCCCCTTAAATTCATTAATTCGCAGGGGCACTGGTTGGCTTGGCCCTGGTCAGAGGTGGGTCTGACAAAGGAAAAGGGGGAGCTTTTCAGGTAGCTTCTTAAACTGCGATGGCCATAGCCCTTCCCCCATTACCAAAGACACAACTAAAAAGCCCTCACGGAAAACCCAATACAACTGCAAGGAACAAAAATTCTGAAATCTGCAAAGTATTAACATTTTCCAAACTAAGCAGTTCATTTCTGTAATTTGTGGCAAGATTTTTATCCCTTCAAATGTGCTTTCACATGATGTTCAAAATTCACATGAACCATCTTATGTCAGATAAAGTGTTTCTTTCTATTTCAAACAATTTTCAACTTTATTTTGCTGAAATTTCTTGATTGACCTAAAATGTTCCTTTTGAAACTGCAAGCAAAAGCAACCAGTCCAAGAGGATAAACTTAAATAGACTTTAATCAAAACAGCATTAAAATTGCTCTGAGACCAAGACTACAGCAAGCTGTGAAAAACTTTTTGATTTTGCAGACTGAACAGCTAGAAGTGCACATTCTGTGTCTAACAGGTTGTTACTAAATAGCTGAATCAAGCCATGAATAATCCAATCAAATATAGAACCTGCAGAAGCTACAATCTCAGAATCATCTCTCAAAACTTAAGATTTTTCCTTTCCCTTGGTTTCAATAGCTCAAAAAGATGGAAATTCTGAGCCTTGTCTGAACACCTCCAATTTCCTCAAAAAACTTAGTAACATCCTAGCCATATTTCCCTTTCTTTGAGATTTATGAGCACTGAAAAATGTTCAGAGAAATACAGTCAAAGGAAAGAACAAATGCAACTGAGAGAAGTCCATATATCTATGCAGGGACGAAAACATAGTGGCTGTCTTTTTCACCTGAGTATTCTTCAGCAGTGAGCTTACTTTAAGCTTGTTCAAAAAATTGTTTTCCACAACATACAAGTATCCCTTTATAATAGAAACAGTATCCAAGAATTATAAGCATAAGTTTCACAGTTCAGTGGAACTGCTAAATGTATGAGGAATGAAATAAATGTAAGAAAAAGAAAGAATAAGATTACAGTGTCAAAGAAAGTTTAAAAATGTCATGAAGCAATCCAAAGAACTTGTTTTCATATCTTGCTGAAGAACTTTAGGTGGCTTCAGTGGAATATTTGAGGCCCAACACTTTTGGACAGAAAAATCCCACCCCTGCCTGTGCATGGTCAGTTTATTGAACTCTGGGAAGAAAACATGATTCCTAAATGCCAAGCAGGACACAGCAGTCTGAGTGGCTTACCACTGCTTGTGAGTGAACTATAAAATATCTTCCTGAGTCTTTTTGCATTAGCAAGAATGATCAGCCAGTCCTATCTTTGCCTTTTATTCCTTTTTCACCACAACACATCTCCAAGGCCAAGAGAGCTTCAGCCATGCAAAGGAGTGTTGAAGTGAATCTCCAGCTTGAGTACTACTAAATAGATTGATATGAGAAATTTGCATATTGGAAATAGTAAAAAATCTAAGTAAATACTTTAAAGTACCTTTGCTTTGGTGGCAGGTGGTGCAAGTGTTTGCTGAGCGACAGTAAGAACCAGGTAGGGTCATTGATTCTAGGTAAAAATAAGATGGCCAAAAGATAAATTTTCAGGTTACGCTAGCTCCACAGCCTGGTTCAGTGTGCAGTAACACAAGCAGCAGAACTTGCTCAACTGAGGAGGCGGACAATGAGGTAGAAAAGACATCAATAGAAAAACAAAGACTCTCGAGCCACGGATTTAGTGATTTCTACTTTGAAGCTTTGAGAGGAAATGTGTGATAAAAAGCTTGACAAGAGAATTTTCCTGACAAATCTCAATCCTCTCACAGAAGACATAAAAAAAAATACACTGAAGTATTCTACTCTGTACACTAAAAAAATTATGGTTGCTTCAGCAAACAAAATGTGATTATTGTGGGATATTAAATCAAACTACACAGGGAAAGGTTAAGTAGCACAGAACTGTGCTCAATGACACAAGAAAAAAGGCATTATGCAGCAGAGTAATATCTCAACAGTATAAAACCAGTACTATGAAAACAAAAAGAGTCACTTCCCAAAACTGAATCTAAAATTTAAGATAAAAGATAACACATGAAATGTCACAGTACTTTAATGATAATATATAGTTAATACTGATAGAGTCTAAATTATCAGGAAAGCTTTCCGTATTCTGCAATTTTAAAATTAAATAAAAATATTCTTTCTCAAGTATGTTGGTGCAGTTGCACTAATTTTACTGGATTTGTTTGATAGTAAAAAACATGGCTTTCAATGGCAGAAAGAACATACGAGTTTTCAAATTATGCTACCTGATAGCTAAGGTTTCCTATCAACTTTTAAGACCAAAAATCTTAAGCATGAGATGAAAAAACACAAGCAGATGGAAAAACACAAGCACCAGATGGCCCATCTATTTCCATTTTCAAGTTAGACGTGGCATTTAGCTTTAGTGTGTCCAGAGCAACCCACAGAGAAACAGAAGCAAAAACAGCATGCCACAGTGAGAGGAGAAACCGGAGTTATCTAAAAATAATGCAGTTCCTACTATTCCTTTACAGCTGCAAACATTTCTTCTTGTGTTTCATACAGGTTTTATGTACCAACTTGCCCATGTGCAACTGTCAGTATTGCCTCATGCACTAGATTCTATTTTTTCTCATCAAAACAATGAATATTTCGAAGGAAAGACATTTTTTCCATGAAAATCATAGTAGCTCAGACTTTTTTTCAATAAAATATTGCTTCAGGTATCCTCAAAGCAGATGAGAAAAACAGCTGACTAGTTGTATGAAGATGCAAATGTTCTTCTTCAGTTAACTTCAGAAACTGTCACAACTTCAATTCCTCTCGCTGCGAATTCTCATGCTTTAAAAACAGCAAAAACCCCCACATATTGTGAATGCTGTGAAATAATTTATCTCCTGCTATGAAACAAAAATCCTCTATGCATTTCATGCCAAGTGTCTTACTTTAAATACATTATCTTTCATCTTATCATAGAATCATAGGATCACAGAATGGTTTGGGTTGGAAGGGACCTTAAATATCATCCAGTTCAACCCCCTGCCATGGGCAGGGACACCTTCCACCAGATCAGTTTGCCCAAATCCCTGCCCACCCTGGCCTTGAAGACTTTCAGGGAGGGGGCATCCACAACTTCCCTGGCCAACCTGTACCAGTGCCTCACCACTCTCACAGCAAAGAATGTCTTCCTAATGTCTAGTCTAAATCTCCCCTCCTCCAGTTTAAAACCATTCCCTCTCATTCTATTCCTACTTGCCTGCCCTTGTAAAAAGTTCCTCTCCAGCTTTCCCATAGGACCCCTTCAGGAACTGGAAGCCCACAATAAGGTCCCCCCAGAGCCTTCTCTTCTCCAGGCGGAACAGCCTCAACTCTCTCAGCCAGTCCTCCTTAAGGCTGATGCTCCAGCCCTCTGATTATCTTTGTGGCCCTCCTCTGGACCTGCTCCAACAGCTCAACATGTGTCTTATGTTGGGGCCCCCAGAACTGGACACAGTACTCCAGGTGAGGTCTCACCAGAGCAGAGTAGAGGGGCAGAATCACCTTCCTTGTCCTGCTGGCCACACTTCTTGTGATGCAGTCCAGGATACGGTTGGTCTTCTGGGCTGCAAGCGCACATTGTCAGCTCATGTTGAGTTTTTCATTGACCAACACCCCGAAGTCCCTCTCCTCAAAGCTGCTTTCGAGCCATTCTCCACCCAGCCTGTGTTTGTGCTTGGGATTGTCCCTACTCAGTGGCCTTCTTGAACTTTACGAGATTGGCACGAGCCCACCTCTCCAGCCTGTCCAGGTTACTCTGGATGGCATCTCTTCCTTCCAGAGTGTCAACTGAACCACCCAGCTTGGTGTCATCTGCAAACTTGCTGAGGGTGCACTTGATTCTACCGTCCATGTCACTGACAACAATATTGAACAGTACCGGTCCCAGTACTGATCTCTGGGGGACAGCAGTCATCACTAGTCTCCATTTGGACATTGATCTGTTGACTGCAACTCTCTGAGTGCGACCATCCAGCCAACAAACATGACTTTTTGGAAGTTCTAGGTGCTCTTAAATAAAATCTAACTACTAAAATAGTTGCAAACCCTCTCAATCAGCAGGTTTCCATCTCTCCTTGTCAAGTAATCATTTGACAGAACAACCTCAATTTAAGTTCCTAGCATACCAATCCCATAGACCTAAAGAAAACTGCACAGTTTTTTCTCTGTAGGAGACAGAACATGTAAGAGTGGATGGGACTGCAGTATGCAGAAAATTATGGACTACAATCTTTGGACTAGGTTGTAAAGTCAAGATGTCCTCAAAGAGAGAAGATTCCAGTATAGTATATAAACTCTTTGAAGGAGATAGTATTTATTAGCATATTTAGGATTTTTAGGCCTTCTAGAGCACAGAGGTACTTTTAGAAGAACTCAGCCATACATAGATTTCACTGGAATACAAAACACTATCAGAGTACTTTTAAGAGCTCATACAGAAACAACATCAATGCATCTCTTAAAATGCTGGTGCTCCACACTGATCAAAATCCCTCTATTTTCAGCTGCATGCTTTTTTTTCACAGAGAGAAAAGTCCCACATTTAACTTTGCAAACATAGTATGTAGCTAGATGCATAATGCTAGATGCCTATATTGTGCATATATTGTACTTTTGTCTTCGCTATAGGTAACATTTGTGGAATAATAATTTGTATGAAAACTACCTTTTTCTTCATAGAGGCAAAACATTTGTACTCCAGAGGCAGCTAAAGCAGGAAGTCTGTACATTATATGTATGAATAAAATATCTACTCTCAGCTCTGATATAGGAAGGTTCACAGCTCTGCTAACAGCTTGCATAACCCTTTCGACACTATGACCTACTATAAACCCATCTGGGACCACTCACTGCTGTAAGGCAGGATCCTATTCCCTAAAGGCAACAGTTATACAGATGTAAGTAAAGGAATTAATAAGATAATAATTGATTTTTCCAAGCTTATATCTGATTTACAAAGAAGCTAATAGGAATATAATGTTCCTCTGCCTGCTTCTATTCTTAGTTTGTCCACCAAACACTTGTCAAGTAAATAATTCTGTTGATCTCTAATATCTGATATAAGTACTGGAGGCTGAAATTTACACAGAAAAGCTTACTGCTTTTGTGCCAGCATGCTGTGAGATTTTACTTTGTAAAAAGCCAGTTGGCTCCATTGCTTGTCGAACTAACCATCAATGTAGATAAGCTGATGCCTGAAATAGGCTTCTCAGTTTTAAGAACTGCACTATTTCCTCCTACCACTGTCACAAATTCTTCAGAATCACCTTGCAAATTCTGCAAAACAATTTTGTACACAATCTGTGTCTTTAAGAAAGACTATTAAAATTAACATGTGGCAGATGCACCCACCCCACTAAAGACCTGAGAAAGACCCAACAAAGCAGTGCTAAAGTTTCTGGCCCTGGTGGCACCAGGACTGCCTCCCCCCTCACTGCTCATGTCTGGTCCACACAGTGGGGGTCAAAGGCAGGAAAGTTGGGGTCCTCAGCCAACAGGGGGCTGACACGACCATGTATTGACCACAGATCAGATTCGACCAGGGTATAAATGGGGCCCCGTCGGAGGACTCATTTGAGTCAGTCCTCCTCAAAACAGCGGGTCTGCAGTCGGGGACTCTCCTCTTGAGTTGGGACGCCACTTAAGGTAACTTCTCAAGATTGAGAGCCCTCCCTCTTTTGGTGAGTGAGTGAGTGCACATTTTGAAACGTTTGGCCAAAAACTTAAGAATTCTTAACTCAGCTGTGTCTGGTGATATTCCCAACCAGCATATCGAACCTGTCTTTGTTAAATATCAGTGGAATGTTGTTTTGATGAAAGAAGTTTAGTCTGCTTAATTTCAGTTGCAGATTAAAGCTTGTTTGAGTTCATTAATTGTGTGCGTGTAGCCATTTTGGTGCGGTTCCATGACACATATAGATGTAGATAACAGGATCTTCTATGGGTAAGCAAATAAACACTTGGAAGTGGGAAAAAATATTGGACTACTTCTCAAGTCAGAATGTGAAGTAAATGCATACAACCCTTTGTAGGCAAATGGAAACTTACTGGACATGCATCAAGCTGCAGGAAGCCTGCTGGAGTCTGGCTTGTTTGGTGCTGATGCAACCCTTTTTCAACAAGTAGAACCCATTAGCCTGGGCTCTGGACTGCATCAACCACATCTGCATGACTTTGGGTCATCTAGGGGCACAAGTAGAGAGTCTGGAGACACAAGTCTTGTGTCTCTCTGCAATAGACGCAAATGTACATTCAGTATATGCACATCCATTAGATCTTATATGGAATGACATAGGAAAATTGATTTAGAGCCAGTTAAAAATTAGCTGGCTTCCTCTGGCAGTAAAGAACTTGCTTGAAAGGATGACTCCTTGTAAGCCAAAACCAAAACCTGTCTCTTAGCCTATTACATGCAAATACCTATATAGCTTAGGAAAAAGTAGAGATGTTAGAATGAAAGGACTGCACTGGGCCATAAATAGTTCAGATAGACCCCCTCCACATTTGAGAGGCTGGGTAGAGAGATTTCTTGGCACACCGGTCAGCAGAATGCCATTTCAGCGAGCAGGAGTGCTGGAAGCTTCCTGCTTCTTTAGATCTGCAGGAGGACTTGCTGCATCACATTCCAAGTCTCATGTTTCTATTCATGCAAACACCATTTCACATTTATTCAGTGATTCCAAATCAAATTCATTTTATCTGAAGTAGCTGATGCCATATTAAGTTTTGATATTGTTCTGGTTTGAGCTAAATGGAACTAATTTTCT
>NW_010190511.1:0-11311 GCF_000695765.1 Mesitornis unicolor | reverse complement strand
GTTAACAAGATAGCAGCCATGTCCCCACCTATTATTAAGAAAGATACACAAGCCTTCTTAGGTGTGGTGGTGTTTTGGAGGATGTATGTTCCTGGGTACAGTCAGATTGCGAGACCTCTCCATGAAGTGACCTGGAAGAAAAATTTTTTTAGATGGGGCCCCAAACAACAACAGGCCTTTGAGCAAATAAAACGAGAGATAGTCCATGCAGGAGCCCTGGGACCTGTTCGAACAGGACAAGAGATCAAGAATGTGCTCTATACTGCAGCAGGGGATTGTGGTCCTACTTGAAGCCTGTGCAAAAAGCACCGGGAGAGACTCGAGGCCAGCCCTTAGGATTTTAGAGTCAAGGCTCTGAGGCCAACTACACTCCAACTGAAAAGGAAATACCGGCTGTCTATGAGGGAGTCCGAGCTGCTTCAGAAGTAATTGGTACTGAGGCACAGCTCCTCAAGAATCCGGGAACAAAAGCTGAGCTTAGGAAGGAGGGAGGGGTGGAGGGAAGGTGTTTTTATTTTAAGATCTGGTTGTATCTCTCATTGTTCTGCTCTGATGTTGGTAACAGAATTAAAATTGTTGGGTTTTTTTTTGTTTCTTATGATGAGTCTATCTTTTGCCTGTGACCTCTTTAGGTGGCGAGAAGCCCTCCCAGTCCTTATTTTGACTAAGCCTTTTTTGCAGCTTTGTAGTGCTCAGTTATGCACTGGGCCTAAACAACGACAAAATTGGCACCCAACGTGGGGCCTGGGGCAATTTCAATATAAGGACATTTAATTGGGAGAAGTAATGGACAAAATATGGATTGACAATGTCAAAATGTTGCATGATCGTAAGGAATTTTCTTTACATGTTGGTGAAGGGACGAGGGGTGGTTTTTGTGTATAAATTGCCCTGATGATATTGTTCTAAATGTTATGTGGGGAATTTTGATTTTATTTAGGTGCATTTTTGATAATTCTTGAATACATATTTCACAGTGTCAAGGGGTGGAATGTATTGGGTTTTCTGTGAGGGGTTTCTGGTTGTGCCTGGTAACGGGGGAAAGGCTATGGAAATGGCCCTTTAAGAAGCTACCTGAAAAGATCCCCCTTTGCCTTTGACAGACTCACCTCTGACCAGGATCAAGCCAATAAGCGTCCCTGTGAATTCATTTATTTAAGGGGGGTGCAGGGCATGCCTTGCTCTCTCTCTGGCACCTGCCCTGACCAGCACGGCTCCAGGTGCGCGTGGCGTGGCCCAGGCCTTGCCTGGCCACAAAATTAAAATTGTTTTTTTTTATTCCTTATGATGATTCTGTCTTTTGCCTGTGACCTGTTTAAGTGGTGAGAAGCCCTCCCAGTCCTTATTTTGACTAGCCTTTTTTTGGGCATCGTGGTGCTCAGTTATTCACTGGGCCTAAACCACGGCACCTCTCCATTTTCTAGATCTTCTCCATCCTCTGAACAGTCACGATATCTATGACTCCTACCAAAGGTAGTTTCAGGCAGTATTTTCTCAAGAAACTCATACAGTAGGTTCAGCATTTTTAATGCCTCACTGTTGTACTCTGAGCTGTATGTTTTCTGAATTTCTCTGAATCTAGTTGTAAAATTCTTTATTTTAATCCAGACAGAAATTTCAATTGTACTTTTCACATTTTTTATATTATAATTAGTAATATTCCCCCCTATGTATTTTACCTTCTGAACATCAACTTCATTTTAAATCTCTCTATCAGAAAGTCCGTCTGACATCTCTGCAGATCAGAGCTATTCTCCATGTTGTTTTCTTATACCTCAGATCTCATTTTGAAAAATACAGAGAGTAGCAAGTAGATAGGCTAAGTCTTAGTAGACGTTTCATTACACTGATACGTAAGGCTGAGCCCGGGAAGAAGGGAGGGGTGGGGGGAAGGTGTTTTGATTTTAAGATCTGGTTGCATCTCCCATTGTTCTACTCTGATGTTGGTAACAATATTGTTTTGTGTTTATTCCTTATGATAAGTCTGTCTTTTGCCTGTGACCTTTTTAAGTGATGAGAAGCCCTCCCAGTCCTTATTTTGACTAGCCCTTTTTGAGGCATTGTGGTGCTCAGTTAGGCACTGGGCCTAAAACCACAGCAGATTATTGTAATGCACTGTGGCTAGTGTTTGTTATGATTCTGGTAAGACAGACGTCTAGATTCCAAAAGAATTTGAGATTCTATTTATTGGAGTTAACACTAGAAGGAAAAAGAGAAGTAGCATATATAATCCTATGTTGCGTCATATACCGGGAACCCTGATTTGAGCAACATCAGGTGGCAAGACATCTATGGAAGGTGTCCTGGCCCATGGCAGGGGGATTGTATTAGATGATCTTTAAGGTCCCTCCTACCCTTGCCATAGTTTAGGACCAGTGTATAACTGAGAATCACAATGCAAAAAGAAGGCCAGTCAAAATAAGGACTGGTAGAGCTTCTCACCACATAAATGGACACGGGCAAAAGACAGACTCATCAGAGGGAGGAAAAAACAAAAAAAAATAATTTGTTACCAACAACTTTAGAGTAGAAGAGTGAGAGATACAACCAGATCTTAAAGATAAACACCTTTCCCCCATCCCTCCCTTCTTCTCAGGCTCAGCTTTGTTCCCGGTATCTTCACTTTCTCCCATTTTGCCCAGAGGCACAAGGGGGATGGGAATAGGGGTTGCAGTCAGTTCGTCCCATGTGGACTCTGCCGATCCTTCCCCTTCAGGAGAAGGGTATGACTCCTCTCAGCCTCCCTCTGCTTCCATGCAGCACCCTTCTCACAGGAAAAAAAGGTCTTCCGCAGAAGTCTGATATGGGTCAGCCCACAGCTGCAGCTGTACTGACAAGAAACCAAAACGGCCCATAGTTACCACAGCTTAGCAACACTGTAACAATTTTATTAACAGAACCCAGAAAAACATAGAAACTAATGCTGCCTTAATTAAAACCAAAATACAAAACCAAAACCACCAGCTGCAGCCTACTGCAGCCACATATTTAGCAAGAAGAAAAAGGGAAAAAGGAAAAGAAAATGAGAGGAAATGAGAGAAAGAGAGAAGAGAGAAATAGTTACAAGGGAAGTAGAAAAGAAACCACCTCCAAAGCCTCTGGTGTATCAGCACATGTTTCTTTGTTCAGCCAAGTTTGAATGATGGCAGCTGAACGAGCAGTTTCTTTGTTGAGCCCAGTTTAGAAGATGGTGGGTGAACAGGAGGTCTCAGGCTTTTGTAGGAGTATTTAAAGTCTCTGTCCCCTCCTGTCATGGTTTAGGCCCAGTACATAACTGAGCACCACAATGCCCTAAATAAGGGCTAGTCAAAATACGGACTGGGAGGGCTTCTCACCACTTAAACAGGTCACAGGCAAAAGATAGATTCATCACAAGAAACAAAAAAAACCCACCAATTTTAAATCTGGCACCAACATCAGAGTAGAACAATGAGGGATATAACCAGATCTTAAAATAAAAACGCCTTCCCCCCACCCCTCCCTTCTTCCCGGGCTCATCTTTTGTTCCCGGTTTCTTCACCTTTCCCTCCACCTTTGCCTTGAGGCGCAGGGGGATGGGGGTGGGGGTTTGCGGTTGGTTTTTTCCCGCCACATCACGTGCTTTCTTAGGAGTAGGGGGAAAAAAAAACCCTCAGCCCAGTGTCTCTCTCTCTCTGCTTCCACATGGCCTCCTTTCCATAGGGGAAAAAAGTCCTCAAAAGTCCAATATGGGTCTGCCAACAGCTGCAGTTTCCCTCACACACAAAACTGCTTCAGCCCAAGTCCACAAAACTCCACTCTGGGTCTGCCCATGATCACAGTTCCCTCACATACGATCAGTTAACCTGGCTCTCGCCACGGGTTGCAAAGAGGAAACCTTGGTTCTGCGTCCTCCTCCTCTTCCCTCTCTTTTCTTTCCTTCAAACCAACCTTGTTGTTCTTCAGAGTTGTTCTCCTTGGGTCCCGCTCCTTTTTCCGCTGCAGGTCTCCTCCAATGGTTATAGAGATCCCTGCTCTCTCTTTTTTTCCAGGACGAGCTGAAGCAGGGCTTAAGTTTAAGTTGCAGCTGGGGCCGGCCAAGCTCAGCCAGGCAAGGCCCGTGCTGCACCACCCGCACTTGGGGCCATGCTGGTCAGGGCCAGTGCCAGAGAGAGAGCAAAGCATGCCCTGCACCCCCCTTAAATACATGAATTCACAGGGACGCTTATTGGCTTTGCCCTGGTCAGAGGTGGGTCTGACATAGGCAAAGGGGGATCTTTTCAGGTAGTTTCTTAAAGGGCCATCTCCATAGCCCTTCCCTCATTATCAAAGACACAACCAAAAACCCCTCACAGAAAACCCAATACACCTGCCCTTGTCTGTACTAGGTGATGGGGCACATAGCAGTCCTCGACATGCCCCTCACCAGGGCAAATCCGGAAATGCTGGGGAAATGCTCTCCAGGATGGTGCTCCTGCCGCTGGGGGAGTTGCTCCTGAGGATCACCTTCCTTGAGGTATTTAATCCACATTCATAGAACCTAGAGCTTCATATCTAAATCAGAACAAGCACTTAGGTGCACTAAAATTTTCGGACTAGTTTCATTGCCCTTACTTCTTTACATTTAAAAAGCATTTCCTTTTAATGAACAAGTGATGTCTGTTCACACCTTTGGTCAAGCATTCAAACTGGGAAATATAAATATACTTGAAATTAGTCAAGCTTTTAATGGTTTTCTGAGTGGGACCGTCATCTGTCTTTGTTTCTTATATATGGTTGTATATTTTTCTTTTTTCTTTATTTGTTAGCATATGACTTCATTATAATTCTGCTCATGAACTGTGAATATCCTGTACTTTCACATGTTTTAGTTACTACTAATGATTGCTATCATAGCTTCTTACATCATGGAAATGGACTCGAGCTTTATGGATGAATGCAGTATTCTGATGTTCTCTGGAAACTTTGTATCAGGCTGGGAGGTTTCAAAACATGAAAATATTCCTGATACACCACCAACATTCACAGGCACATAGTTAAAAATATTCAAGTCTGTAAAAGGAAAATATTGGCATGCACACTCATATACAACATATTCAAAACCTTATTGAATATTGTATCTGTTACAGAACAGTAGAAATATCTTCAATACCATAATTAAAATTCTACATAACTGAAGTTCTACAAAACATTCATTTTTCCCTTTTTTTATCCATTTCTTTATGTTCCCTGAGAAAGTACATCTCTAATTAATTTTTTTAAATGTCAGCTACTGTGTGAATTCAGTCTATATTTCCATGAAGAATTTTAGGCAATAGTGAATATCGAGTGAGTCAACAAATATTTTAAAATAAAGAAAATTGTATGGGACTCCAATCTCACTTCTGCCTGACCTCTTAAGATTACCTTTAGGCCTAGGAAGCTTTGACAGGAATGGCCATCAGTGATAAAAATCAATCAGAACAATGATGAGGACTATGAATAAAATAAAAGGGCTTTGCAATGACTGCAGTATGGAGGGCATATAAAAACTGTCATTTCAAAGAGACTAAGTGACATGTCAGAGACAAAATAGGTCATGCTAAAAAGTTTTTCCACTCAAAAGGCAGTTCAAGTTTTGAAACAAGGATCCATTCATCAGGCAAATGCATTTGAGTGATTCTGAATTTGAAAATGGTCATTCTTTGCAGTATTTTGGTTTCCTTTTTTACTGGAAAAAATTACTGACTCAATACAACCTCTATCATTACAGAGAATGAAATGAAACAGCAAATTGACACAAGAGAGTTTATACTACATTATGTAATTTAAAAAAAAACAACAACGAAACAGAACCAAAAAAATGTAGGAAGGCCTTTATGAGGTTTCTTTGGTAAGAGCCACAGAGGATCAATTCTAATCCAGTTGTTTACTGGATAGGACATATGTCTACTGGGAGGCAACCCCAGCTAACAGGAATTTCTGACATCTGTTGTATTTAAATGTATACTTGAAATGTTGTTTTATGTCAGTTCATTAATCCATAACACACTTAATTCACTAAGTTTAGAACTGTATTTCAGTCAATACAAACATTATGTCATTGTATTGTTTTCATATAAATGACAGTTTTTAAAAGCCACATAATGTTTCCCTTCCATTCCTATTTTTAAGTCCTATTCCATGTCTTCCCTGGACTTCCTGATTTCTCAAGTACCTTTCACCATATTTTTTTTTCCTTCTAATTCAGTGTCTTTGAGCAGTACTAAGAATTGTCAGATCTGTCAACTTCTGAGAGAATTGTCTTTTGTCAAGTAGGAACTTCAGCCTGTTTCTACAGTTCAATTTATGAAGGAAAATGATGGACTCAAAAAAAGAAAAAAGGAAGGGAAAGGTATATATCAGTATATATTGAAAACTAATTTAAAATGGATATACTTTATTCTCTGACTGCTAAGAAGACATGTTAGTTTAAGGCAAATTTTCCACAGGCATTATAGGACCAAAAGTACTTCAGCTGTACTATGTCTTTTAGCTTAAATCTAAGATGACAAGATTCCTCCAAGGGCTCAGAGAGGCCCTGAATAATAAATTCCAAAACTATACTCCATCTTGTGATTCTATGAGTTAAATTGCAATAAAATACTTGTTCCAGTATTTTTTTACATTTCAGTCAGTTACAGGGCTGCTGTGAAGAATTCTATTGGTATTAAAAAAAAAGACAAACCACACACAAATCAGATAATAGTTTTTAGATTTCTAAATCATTGTGTTGTGCTACCGTTGCAAATATGCATTACATATCTATAGATCTAACTTTCTGCAAGCAGGTCCATTTTCCATTACTTCATAAAATAGACTGAATCATGACCAAAACATGTTTGGTCACTCAAGAATCAAGCCAAACTCAAAAGACAGATAAAAAAATATTGCAGTTACATTGGGAAGTATCCTGGAAAAAATGAATTCTAATTTAGAAAATTCATATTTAAAAAAAAAGTTAAGAGAAAGGATACACTTCTTAACACTGCACTCAAATAAAATGTTGCTTTCATTTGTCCCTTTCAATTTAAAGTTCTTCTGTGCTAGCTTAACATAAAAAATACTGCAAAATTAATAAAAAACTAAACCTAACAAAGAGCCCCAAATCTGTTATAATACATGTTCTATCTGTCTTTGATTTCAGTTCAAGCTGGATAAAGATGCTGCTGTAATTTATAGGTGGACTGGAATAAATATCCTGGGGTAGAGTGTCACACTGATTTTTTATTTGACCCGTTGACATTATGTCTCAGCTTATAAATACGAAATTATTTTTTTCCCCATTTTTTTCTCTGATATGAAAATAACTGTAGGACCTCATGACATGCTCTTTAAATTCACTTTCTTTTAAATAATGAAAAAACCAGAACATGACTGAAACATTGCATCCTCTTGTTTATGATACAAGAAGATCTATTTCTTACTGTGTAATTTTTAATTGCTTTTTGACAGAAATCATACAGCCCAGTAAGACTGTATATAACTAAAAAATGAAATTAAAATTAAAATTATTACTCATATTTTCTAGTAATACTTAATATCTGTGAAAGACAAAATTGGAAAGTGACAACAAAATCTGAAGTTATGTACACCATTTGTACTACAAGAAGTAGGAAAATTTAAGTTTAAATTCTCAATAAGAAGAGATAGAAATAGCATACCAAGCCAGTTCTTGCGAATGTAGCTACAACCACCAAAATTATATACTATTTAATATGGGTCCTATACATGGGAAATCTATTTCCAGTTCTGCTCTGCCCTTTTGATTTCCATTTTGATTCTTTCTCATTCAACATGTGGCTCCAGGTGCAGATTGTTACATTAATTTGTGAAGGCTAAAATATTTTCAGATAAATCTGAGAGGGAAAATAGAAAAATAATAATTTGCAAAGGAGAAGAAATGAAGAAACTGTTGCATGTACCTGTTGTTCCTGTGCTTTACCAATATAAAGGAGCAGTATTAAATGGTTCTGATCAGTGCTGTAATAATTTTCATGGATTTTTATGATATTGAAAATTTACTCGAGCAAGATTATTTACAATAATTTTTTCAAAAAGAAAATAATGTTTTAATTTGATTTTTTCACTTTATTAAAATATGAACTAGAATACAATCACTTACATTACTTATTTTCCTTTCATCCAGTATCTGACAGACTTATTTTGTATTTCATAGAATATTTACCATACTATTATTTTCTTTCTGCTGCTTAATCATCATGATCTTTCATGGTAAGCTAAATGCCACGTATTCAAATTATACTGTTATAAATAAATATATTGTTACTGTCTATATCAAAAAGATCAATTAAATTTTCTCTTTCTTCCAAAAGACTGAGCAAATAAAAAGCCTTAAGGTAGTTTCTTTATCAAAATCTCTCATTCCTCAAGTCTTTCTATTCTTTCTTTTAGGTTGTTGCCCTGTTTTATGCTACAGGTACAGAGCAAAATATTTTAAAAGCTGCTGTCAGAGAGAAAACAGGCTGAAGCTTTATCTTTCTTGGTTGCTTCCAGGCCAAGATAAGTGGGAAAGCCACTTACAAACACGCCAAAAACTTGCCATAAATAATGAGTGTGAAGGTATGAACTTGGATTTAAATGCAAATTCAATGTGCAGCTATATAACATGTTGCAACAGAAATAGCCCATTTAGTTTTGTAAAATCCTTAAAATAATAGGTCAGATAGCCACAGATTGTTAGTGTTCATCTTGGTTAGTTATTTTAACATCTCTATAATAGATAACCAATGGATTCTTAACATTCTCTAACAGTACTACTGGTTTCTAAATACTTACTACAGTGGCCGTACTTATTTATTGATGTAAATGATGGCTTCAAGGATTGTCAGTTGACTTAAATTTAATTTGAGTAACAAACATGACAGTTATTTTGGTGTAGGTTTATTTTTGTACTTTGTACTTTTGTACTTTGTACCTGACAGAATCAAGAATACTGTTCCATGTTAGATCAGTCACAAAGTGATTCTTTCAGATCCCAAGAAAGCATACATCAGGTCTGTTAGACAATGTGTGCAAATTAAAATCTTGTGAAAACAATGAGTTTGTTTTGTTGACAGATTTTAAACATTATAGAATTTATTTACATAACAAAACTCTGAAAAACTAGGCTCAAGTATGGATGAGAGATGACATTAAGGTCTACTGAAAGAGCTTCATGAATATCTGTTGACATAAAAAGAATAGATTCTGAGTGGGCCAAACTGAATATTTTCTATAAAACTGTTTTCAGTCACAACTGGTCTTTTCGTGTTGAACAGATTGAAAATATAAGCTTGTCTACAGCTATTACACCGTGGGATTTTGAAGTTGTCGTGGTTTAGGTCCAGTGAACATCTAGGCACCACGATGCTCATAAAAGGGGGCTAGACAAAAGTAAAAGACTGAGAGGGATTTTACTCACCACTTAATGGACACAGGCAAAAGACAAACTCATCATAGGGAGAAAACAAACCGAAACTATTTTGATTTGTTACTAATAACATCAGAGTAGAACAGTGAGAGATATAACCAGATCTTAAAGTCAAACACCTTCCCCCTGCCTTTCCCCTACCCCTCCCTTCTTCCCTGAATCAGCTTTGTTCCTGGTTTCTTTACCTCCTCCACTTTGCCCAGTGGTGCAGGGAGATAGGAATGGGGGTTGCAGCCAGTTCACTCCTCACGGTCTCTGCTGCTCCTTCCTCTTCAGGGAGGTAGGGAGGACTCCTCCCACTCTCCCTGTGCTTCCATGTGGCACCCTTCCCACAGTAGAAAAATCTCCCACAAAAGTCCAATATGGGTCTGCCCACAGCTGCAGTTCTTCCACACACAAGCTGCTCCAGCCCAAGTCCACAAAGCTCCAATGTGGGTCTGCCCAAGTGTGGGTTGCACTTCCCTCATACATGAACTGCTCCAGCACACACTGCCTGGAGTCACAACCTCTTCAGGAGCAGCCACCTGCGCATGACGATCTGCCCCGACCAGTGAACTTCCATGGGCTGCAGAAAGGTTGACCTGCGCTCTCACCATGGTTGCAAGGGGAACCTCGGCTCTGTGCACCTACTCTTTCTCCCTCTCTTTTTTTCCTTCACCAATCTTGGTCTGTGCACAGTTATTCTCCTCACATTCCTCTCCTTTCTCTGCTGCAGGTCCCTTCTGATGGTTCTGAAGAGTTCCTGGCTCTCTCTTTTTAGGGCTGGAGCTGCAGTGAGGCTTGAGTTGGGGCCAGGCTGGGCCTGCACCCGAGGCCATGCTGGTCGGGGCCAGGGCAAAAGAGAGAGCAGGCCATGTGCTGCACCCCACTTAAATACATGAAATTGCAGGGGTGCTGATAGGCTTGGCCCTGGTCAGAGGTGGACCCAACATTTTAAAGCTGGAGGAGCTTTCTAGTACATTCTTACATGACCATCTCCATAGCCCTCCCGCACTACCAAAAAACTACTAAAAACCTTTTTTTTAAATAAACTGATAGAAGTTTTAACCTGCTTCAAATCAATGGGTTATGCATAGAAAAAATATGTTACATCAATTATGTAATCCATTAACATGTACTTTTTTCTGTTTTTCTCTTTCCAGTGTGCTGGGTTTAGTACGGTTTTAGTATGCCTTTTGGGAACAAGCTTTTATGTAGTATGTACAACTAAGTTACTGCCTTAAAAATTAAAAACTCTATAGCTATTCATGATAAATACCGTAAATAACCTAAAACATTAAACACATACTGTTGCTAAAACAGGGAGAATAAATCCGGTCTTGTGAGGCTGGCACCGAATATGCGACAGACGCAAATTGGGAAACAAACAGTAATAGTTTATTTACAGCAACATTTACAGGTGCTTTTGGATTGCCGGTGATAAATTAAAAAGCTACAGGTACAGTAAAGGTTTTATAACTAATATAATACTAACAACAAAGCAATATGGAACACACAAACACCAACACAGCAACCAACAACTAGCCCACAGTGAGCCTGGCTGCCTGGCAAACAGACAAGCCCGTTTGAACAGAAATACAGTGGAGCAATACACTCAGGGTATATGAGCCCGAGGAAAAAAAAATATAGAATACACTCAGGGTATATGAGCCCGAGGAAAAAATATCACTCAGCGTTAGCTGAGGTAAATAATCTTACCCACGAGGTGACCCAAGTGGTGGGGATGGAGAGGGAGCGAATTCGTTAATCCGTTCAGTTCATCGGTAAGGTTCCGAGTTCATCCTGTCCCCATGTAAGTTACCTTGGCCAGCATTCCGACCAAGGGGGAACGTTCTCATCACTCCATGGCTGGAGAAGTAAGTCCCCTCCCCCCCCCAGTTCTAGTATGAATCTTAGGGGTTT
>NW_010190510.1:418-750 GCF_000695765.1 Mesitornis unicolor | reverse complement strand
ACAGTTTTCAGTGTTGTAATATTTGGGATGGATGGATTATGTTTCCTTTGCAGCATTCACTGCTGCTAGATTAAGTCGCTTCTTTGTCATTCATGTATGGGATTACGCTCTTGTCCATTTACATCATTATTAGCATCTCTGTAAAGAAGATTCCTGTGCAATAAGGATCCTTCCCCAGAATATTAGGTTTAAATATGGCAATCATTCTTAATTCAAAATTTCCATTCAAAATTTAATTCTTAATTCAAGATTTCAGAGTTTTTAATGAACAGAGCATAGGTGAAATTGGTATTTATTTTTTTGTTTTAGGACAGCCACACAGAAATTTCAGT
>NW_010190510.1:0-390 GCF_000695765.1 Mesitornis unicolor | reverse complement strand
AAAGCAAAAGTGGCATATGCTTTTCCTTGACATACAAGGAAGGTTTTTGTTAACGAAAGGGTGTTTCCTAGGCTAATGCAAAAGTAGTAATGAGTATTTAAGTGTAACAAGTATGGTTCATACAGCAATGAAAATATACAGATTAATTACTAGGTTATAAGAATTTTTTCTGTTTTCCAGTAGACAACAAGAAAGGGAATTAATGATACCTATTGATGAGGATATAGAATTACTTTATGAATTAGAGAAATTATGTTTTCTGCTCTGACAATTTATATCCAGCCAGTGTTTTTTGTTATTATGCTTATTCTAGAAGCAAAAATATCACAACTCTACCCTTTTTTTTCTTTTTTTTTTTTCCTTGAGTTTTCTGTAAAAAAAAATAAATCT
>NW_010190509.1:0-39598 GCF_000695765.1 Mesitornis unicolor | reverse complement strand
CAGCTTTCCAGCCACGCCTCTCCAAGCCTGTTCCTTCTGAATCATTTTGTGATACTCTGTGTGACCATCACTATATGATATAAATGATGTTCTGCTTCATTTGCCGAAGCTCCAAAATAAGTTAAGAGTTCTGAGTAATCACACAAATGTGTATCATTAAACGCATCCCTTTAAAAAAAAAATCATTTAATTAGAATATTCTCTTCCTTTGAATTGTGATATTGGATGCACAATTGTAACTGAGACAGAATGCAAAATGAATGTATTCCAATCAATACAGGAACATAGACACTAAGCTCCAGGCAATAGGGGAGCCCATCACTTTCCATCTATTATTCCAAAGTTGGAAGCTTTTTTTTCTTTCTTATGTAACTTTCCCTGAAGCTTGATGTCTTTACTGAGAGGGTCGTCAGAAGCTGGAACAGGCTGCCCAGGGAGGTGGTGGAGTCACCATCCCTGGATGTATTTAAAAAGCGGGTAGATGAGGTACTTAAGGATATGGTTTAGTGGGTAGGCAGGAACAGTTGGACATGAAGATCTCAGAGGTCTTTTCCAACCGAGCGATCCTGTGTGTGTGTGTGTATGTCTCTCAGTTACAAGCCACAGTCTTCTCCAAAGGAGCCATAAAGCTCTATGTGCATCTTCTAGCATGCAAGTATATGAAGAGAAAAAAAGAAAACAAAACACCAAAATGTAGTCATTTGGATATTATCATCTGATAATTCTCTATTTAGAAATGTTGAATAAGAAATAAAGAATGAATTATAAGTGCCAATATTCTGTCACGCACTACATGTCAGTTTATTAAAACTATTGCTTGTAAAAGTATAGACAATGTATTAGAGACATTGGGTATTCTACAAATCTTTCTGTATTCACTTTCATTTCCAAACAATATGCACATTTATTAAAATAGCAACTGATACAGGAACACTGAAAGCGACCTTATGGGTCATCATATCCAGCCTGTTGCTAGCGCACTTTTTTTCGTAACTGCTTATAGACATTTTTTAGCACATGATAAAATAATGTCTTTCTCTTCCTCAGCTACTTGCAAAAAAAGCAGCTCTACATTGAGAGCAGTGAATCCCAATACCAGTTCCTAAATACAATGTCTTTGTATTGTTCACTGATGAATTTCAACTCATTTCTCTCCATTCAGTCACCCTGTCTTTGATTTGACAATGCCTCCTGGCTTCATTGATCACCAAATTTCACAAGTGCTACTTCTTGTGCAAGGTCATCACAGCAAATGCTAAAACTGCCTCCAAAACCACTCTTCCAGGCACCAGACCGGTATTCTCACTCTGGTTCAGTAATTCCACACTCAAAAAAAGCTGCCACCCCCTCTTTCATTAGTTCCTACTAAAGTCACTACTCATGCTAATCATCTTGATCTACATTTTTAAAAAACATTAGCTATGTAGAATCTTTGGGGGTTTAATTGTAGGATGATTTCCTTATTTTTCAAGAGTAGTCCTCTTGTAACACCAATCCCACCGCCCCCCTCACCCTAACCCACAGCTTACATTATATGCTTTTGTATTAATTTTTGTTTATTTTATTCTGTGAATATCCAAGCCTGAAGCAGGATAATAGACATACCCAGATTATATCCACTGAATCTAAAGTAGAATTCAGGCTTGAAAACTGGACATAAAGTTTATACTTGATGATGTTTTCAAACTAACAGATACTCTAATCAGAACCCATGTAAAATTTCACTATCAACAGTCTTTTCAGACACTATTTTTCATCTGTCTTGTAAATAGAGGTTATTATCATTATAAGGCATAGTCATTTATTTTCATGAAGAAGCACCTAAAATCCAGGGATTCCCTCACTGAAGGCATTACCACAACAATCAGTAATGACATAGTACCTGCTTCAAGAAGTTTACTAAGACAATATAGAACATGTACATATATAAGTAACAGGTAATATACAATATGAATATATATAAGTAACAGGTGGAAATGGGAAGATGTGAAAAGAAATACTTAAATGTTCAGCACAATCACAAGTCAGTGAAAACACTGTAGACATTAAATCACTTGCCTTTAACATGTATATGGAATACGTGGAACAGCAAAACAGCACCACATTTGTTTAATTCCCATCCAAAGTAGAGTGAATTGGTAACACATGAGAGAAAAAGGTTCAGTCACCTGCAGCCACCCATTTGGTTTTACTCAGTTAGGGACCTGTCCCCATCAAACATGTTAAACAACAGATCTTGAAAAAGAGCCACAGTTTTGGAGCGATGTTATCAGCAATTAAATAGCATGATCCCTGTAGCAAAAGGCTCACTTGGGTGTTTTGAAATATATTGAGTTCCTTCCAAATAAGTAATTTATTTTTTGCACAAAACATATTAAAAAAACATGAAGTAGGGGTTGAGTTGGCTGAAAATAGGCTGTATTTCAAGACTCTTGTGATAACCTTGGCAAATTAGAAGGGAAAATATCTACTCACACTAGCAAGTATGTCCAGCTTTATTGTGCTGAGATGGATATAATTCAGCACTTTTACACATTTCATTTTAATTGTCACAGAATTAGTTGCCAAAGTTGCTTTCAAAGGAAAAGTTAAATCAACAACTGGAAAAAATGTATTTGAATACATTTTCCCAACAAATACTAATTCACTTTTATTACGAAGTTACATCCTGTGACATCCTTAAAATGCATCAGAACTATGACTACATATAAATTAATCTACTTGAAGTCCTAATTTCCAGTTTATGGCCTTGCTGGAAGGGTTTCCCATACATACTTGCTGTGTCTTTCCCTTCATCTGTCCCTGAAAAACCCATCAGCAACTGATTGATCCTATCCTAATAACACAACCAGGACCACCAACCCAGAGCTATTGCTTTACTAGCAACTCTAACTCACTAAAGATTGGAGAAGGGAAAAGTTCAAGAAGAAAGCATAAGACTGCTATGGAAAAGCAGGGTCTGACTGCAACCAAGAGCCAGGGAGGTGAGCATGATCTGTGGAAGATACTAAGCAGCCCCAAACAGGCTGTCAGAAAGCCAAATATGGAAGGTTTTGTGGGCAGACACCTATTATTTTTCAATATCTCTTGTGCTCTATGTATAATAGATTGTATATGGCTTACACCATCATAAAACTTTTCCAAGGTGAAATAGCAACACAGAATATCCATGAGCACAGAGCTCTGGAGGGGTATCTGTACAAAGAAGAACTGACTTCTAACCATTGATCTTTGGTCGTACAGCAGCCAGCCTCAGAGCTCCACACCTCTGGGAAGGTCAACATCCCATAGTCCAGCCATAAGGACAGTTTCTGAATAGTCCACAGATTCAGTCATCTTAAGAGTCCCAAGTCCCGTACAACAGCCAGGTGAGCACCCACAAGCAGAGAACAGGCAGGGATATGACTGTAACAAAGATTTTGTAATGGTCTTCTGTAAATAACCTGATTTCAAGTATTTCATATATCCTCACAATTCTCTGAGAAAGTAAAATGCAGTATAAGATTGACAGGTTGCAATGTATGGTTAAAGAGGGGAGCACTACATGGCACCAGAGTGGAAATCACAATTACAAATGAGATCACAATGCAGAACACACACAAGAACAACAAAAGCAGTTTGGCATATCCATCACCCTTTTACTTTATAAGTTCCTGTCCTGACAGACACCGAGTATGCTGTGCCTCTGAAACAAGTTCATAAATACTGCCATTATCACCGACCTTGTTCATGTACACATGGAAAGCTCCATTAACTTGAAAAGAAACCCAACAAAGTCAACATATCTGGGCTTCTTTGTTGAATGGCATCACACCAGGACAAGAGAAGAGAAGAGAAGAGAAGAGAAGAGAAGAGAAGAGAAGAGAAGAGAAGAGAAGAGAAGAGAAGAGAAGAGAAGAGTTCAGTTCGAAGGGACCTACAATGGTCATCGAGTCCAACTGCCTGATCCATTCAGGGCTGCCCAAGTTGAACATGTTATTAAGGGCATTGTCCAAATGCCTCTTAAACACTGACAGGCTTGGAGCATCAGCCACCTCTGTAGGAAGCATCTTCCAATTTTTGACCACCCTCTTGGTAAAGAAATGCTTCCTAACGTCCAGTCTAAACATTCCCTGATGTAGATTTGAACCATTCCTACACATCCTATCACTGCATACCAGGAAGAAGAGATGAGCACCTCCCTCTTCATTTTGGTCCTCAGGAAGCCACAGAGAGTAATGAGGTCACTCCTCAGCCTCCTTTTCTCCAAACCTGACAAGCTCTCAGCTGCCCCTCATGAGACACTCCTTCCAGCCCTTTCACCAGCTTTGTTGCTCTCCTCTGGATGTGTTCAAGGACCCTCACATCCTTCTTAAATTGTGGGGCCCAGAACAGCACAGAGCACTCAAGGTGAGGCTGCACCAATGCTGAAGACAGCAGGAAAGTTACCTCTTTTGTTGTGCTGTGTTTGATGCACTCCAGGATGTGGTTTGCCCTCTTGGCTGCCAGGAAACACTGCTGGCTCATAATGAGCTGTTGACCAGCATCCCCAGATCCCGTTCTGCAGGGCTGCTCTCCAGCCACTCCTCTTCCAGTTTATACTTGTGCCCAGCATTACTCCATCCTAGGCGCAGAATCTGGCATTTTGACTTGTTAAATTGCACCCCATTAAACATTGCCCAATGCTCCAATCTATCTAGAACCCTCTGCAAGGCCTCTTGTCTCGCAAGAGAGTCAACAACACCTCGCAGTTTGCCATCATCAGCAAACTTGTTAATGGTGCATTCAACTCCTGCATCCAAATCGCTGACAAATTTACTGAATAGAACTGGCTCTAGAAGTCAACCCTGAGGAACACCATCAGTGACCAGTTGCCCCATTCACTACAACACTTTGAGCCTTGCCCTATTCAGGCAGTTCGTCATCCAGCGCACCATGAACCCACTTATCCCACAGCTGGAAAATTTATCCAGAAGGATGCTGTGGAGGACAGTATCAAAAGCCTTAATGAAATCCAGAAAAACTACATCCACTGCTTTCCCTTCATCAGCTGGGCAGGTGACCTTATCACAGAAGGATATCAAATTAGTTAAATGGGGCTTTCCCTTCATGAACCCATGCTGACTGTGCGTGATGATTGCATTATTCTTTAAATGTCTTTAATTAGAACCCAGTTTAATCTTTCCATAATTTTTCCAGGAACTGAGGTTAGACTACCAGGTCTGTAGTTCCCTGGGTCTCTCCTCATGCCCTCTTTGCAAATTGGAATAACATGGACTAGCTTTCAGTTAGCAGGGATCTCCCCAAGACCTTTGGCAGACAATTGAGAAGGGGTCTAGTATAACATCTGCTAGCTCCTGCAATGCTCTGGGATGAATCTCATCAGGCCCCATGGACTTGAATCATAGAAAAATCTTGTCATAGAAAAATCACAGAAAACTCCTAACAACGAGCAAATTACTAATTCTGTTTCCTCAATTTGTGCTTGCACACATACATACGTACTGAAAGTTATTAAACCCCTGCAGGTGGATGTCTTTCATGCAACAGTGCAGGCACAGACAGTGGCAGTGAAATGCTGGGTTCAGGCCAGAAGTGCTTGTTTCATTCTCCTGGCACACAGGGGGACACGTGGCTGGAACTGAAACTGAGATGCAGAGATATGATGCACAGTCAAAACCTCTTCAATAACACAGGCATCCATACAGACAATGCTGAGATTCAAAACATCAGACTTAAATACATAATAAGGTAAGCATAAACTCTAAATTGATGATGCTTCTGTTCAAGCTTGTCAGTTGACCCCCGTGTCCACCTTAAAATTAAATTTCATTACTTTCTCTAGTTTCTGAAAGCTCCTAATCCTTGTGAAAAGAATGACAATGACATTTTGAAATAAACTTATTTTTGAAATAGTGTCCCAGTTACTCCACAGAATTTTTCCTCACTTTTAGAAGCAGACAAAGTTTCTATCAGAAAATTTGTCTGTTTTCTTAACTTTGCATTTGACAATAGGTACCTTTGTAGGAGCACAAAAAGAACTTCAACCAACAATGAAGAAATTCCAGCAGATTTTACATAATCCTGAAGGAAAAGAACTGACTTTCTTATTTAACCCAAACTGTCAGGGAAATACCAGTGCTGGAGTACAAAATTGTTCTTATTGTTAATTTTGAAAAAAATACGTCACAGTGTAAGTAACAAACAGCAGAAAGAAGCATAGCTCTGTTCTCTTAAACAATCTTTCCTGTGAATCTTCAGCCTACTGAAAAATATATCTTTCCTTCCCTCAAAGATATTGCCATGCCTTCTTGCATAGATTTAATCTGATAGGAATATAAAGGTAAATACAGCAACACCCTAATTGTGGAGCTATTGCAAAATCATGTAATTTATTTTTCTACTTTTTAGAATGACTGATTATATTACAGAAACTACCATCCTTCTCTGGTTTTCCACATAATCTTTGCCAATATTGGACCCACAAGTGGATTTGCAGTAGTTATTTCCGCTGTGAGCAACTTAGGAGCCTTCTAGGCACACAAGAGAAACAGAACTGTGTCTCATGTTCTTCAGTGTTTGGGATGTGGAGAACTAAGAATAACAACAGGTTGACCACCTGAAGAAAGCCATGCTTCTCAGTGGAGACTGAAGATCTCATGGACTGCATGGATGGATGGATGGCTGCATGGAAGGCTGTATGGATGGATGGATGGACAGATGGAAAGGAACCATTCAGGAATTTCCTCCAAGGAAAAAATGAAAACAAAGGTTTTGAGACACTGTTGGCAGACCAAGTGATTAAGAAAACGCCTTAAGTTAAGTAGACTTTTAGTAGAAAGGTGTAAAAGTTAATCAGAATTACTACATACATCTTTGTTGTATACTCTCATTACTAAATGAAAGCCCAGGAGGGATATTTTATGCAATGCTGCACATGTGATCCATGTGTTTGTGTTCATTCAAGACTACACAACAGAGTTGTGTGATAACACAATGGGTTATCAGCAGCAGGCAGCACAAGATGAGCTGACTTCTCAGCCCGAGGCTGATGAACACCATTCTGCTTCATTCTTGTTCATGTGGAAGTTTTTTCAATGTATGAAAAGAGGACATTTTCACAACTCTTATTTTTACCTCCAGTGTAGGAATTCTGCCTAAAATAGATTCCTTCTGCAAACAGGTGAGCTCAGGGGGCTGGGACTTGCAAACCTATTTTTCAGCAGAAATATTTTCCCAGAAAACACCTCATCATCCCTAACTTTAGTACCACATTAAATTTGAGTACAATCTCACGAAGAAATAGCAAACAGCAAGGGTGCTTTACCAGGAAGTGCACCTCTGAGTCCTGCTATTCCTCCTTGGGTTACCTGTTCCAACTTACCAACACCAGAGCACACAGCTTTGACACAGAGGATATCTTGTGCTTCATTCATTCTGTATCAACAAGGTATCTGTTTCCTCAGGATATGCTAAAAAGAGTCACTTCCCTTTTTTTGCAAGGTACCAACAAGGGGTGTTTAGATTTCTTTGCACCCAATGGACACGCCTGAAGATCAGATGCAATCAAACGAGTACTCTATCTCAGGTTGCACAGCTCACAGTGGCAAATTGCTGCTTCATTTATTTCAGACAGCATACCTAAGCACGCTTGTGGTTTGCCTAGCTGTGCTCCTGTTAACATTAATATCATTTAGTCCATACAAGCCCATGCTTTAGTTATTACATACATTATAATGATAGAGTATTAAAAATACAATAGTAGCACTGAAGTTTAAATATTGCCTCATGAGAAAGGACTACAGAGATTTCTAAAATAAAATCTACAGTAAATCTGTCATAGATTATTCCACATTTCACCAATTATAATTTTTCCATGAGTAAACTCAAACAGGAACGACGAGCTTTTTCCTTGCTAAAGCATGCTGAGGTAACAAGGGGCAACCTACAGTGAGAAAAACTACTTTTAGCTGGCATAATACCAAATAGGTGGCTATGTCAGATGGCATAGGAGATTTCAGTTCTCAGTACTCTATCTCTGGGTCTTTCAAAAAAAAAAATCTACACAGCAAAACTTTATTTTGGATAGAAGCTGGTTATGAAAGTAGAATAAATCTGGTTTGTTCTGGACAGGTATATCAAACAGAAAGCCATCATCATAATCTTTTTCTTTTAAGTAATTCCTGGATTCCCTTGATGAGTTGGGAGTGAAGAAGAGGAAGGAAGTGACTCAATGTGAGGCTGTAAAACTCCGTTTTGTACATAGAATTTTAACTAATCCTAAGGGAATGCTTCAGGTCATCAGCCCTGAACCACTTTCCAGTAGACCAAAACTGTCTGATGAAGGTAAAATGACTGATTTTTTTCCATGGTTTTGATTTAGTGTTGTCTAAACTGAATACCAGAAACTTTAATAAGAGCTAGTTAAATGGACCTCGCTTAGATCAAAACACATGGCTGTGTCAATTAGTGACTGAGTAAACAGCAGCATGAAAAATGGCAACCTTTAATTACAGCCTCCAGTGTAGTGCTGGGCATTTCGTATTGTCTGTTTATCCAAAAGGAACAGTAAATAGCTTGCCACATGTTTCTCATGTCTCCGAAGACTAATTAAAACTGGCCATCCCTGTCCCTGACCACCTGAGTACCCATTAGATCTCCCTGGGTAAACACCACCTCCAGCCTTTGTCCACTGATGCTTTCTCTGTGACCCTCAGCTTCTTTTGTGACATAGCTCACTATTAAATTTCACCTACTGATTGAGCTGAACGGTGTTGAACTGCAGCCGTTCCATCTGTTTTAGTAAAGTAGTAACTTACTAAAGTGAGCTACTAACAGTAAGAAATGGAGCGTTGTTGACAATTGCTCCTAAGTTTCCAGTAGCTCACTCAGCATGCCTTTGCCTTTGGCGACCGCTGCCGAGTGTACTGTGTAAGAATTGTAGGTTCTAAAATGTTTCCTGGAGGGCCATGCCTCCAATTTCACCTCCCAAACAATCCTGACAATGAAGCGTCTCCTCTGAGAGAAGCTGGCAGTAGAGAAATTCCCCTCATTAGTAAGAAACCACAAGGGTACCAGTACCCTTAGTAATTACTGCGAAGTGCCATGAGAGTACTAGCGCTAGAAAGCAAAGTGACACAGAGTCTCCTCAAGATTAAAAAGAAAAAAAAAAGAGAACAAGCCAGGTTGTTAGAACTATCTAATTGTGTAGACACAAAGAATTGGGATCCAAGGCATCTCAAATTATTCCTTCCAGTGCACACTGATTTGCATGTATTTCTAATGAATCTCTCAGGCTTTCATGACACCGAGTTCCTTTCATTCTTCCCCAAGCCTGAATTAAGAAGCCTCAATGATTTACTGTCTGCAAACATGCTGATGACATGTCTCTCCCTCCTACCAGCCTACTGGCAAACATTTTAGCAGTGTCTCATCCAAAGAGGGATCTCCTGTTTTCATATGGCTGTATCAAATGTCCTTCAGATGTCACACAGCAATACTTTATATCCTAGATCTTGTAGATTAGACAAATAGTAGTACTAGTAATTGTTTCCTCCTAACTGATTTTAATGCTACTGCACAACAAAATGGACAAAGGAAAACCAAAAGGTTATTTTTCATGTGTATATACTTAATGTTCTTCATAAAGATGCAGTCAGAATCTGCTACTATCCTGCAAGGAAGTGGTATTCTTTGAGAAACACAAAATCTGAACCACAGTGGAGGTCTAACTCATCCTTTTGTACAACAGAAGACAAGGTATTACAGGTAGCATTGGAAGGCTTTCCCTCCCACTGAGCCAGAATGCAGGATTTTACACAGCCGATGTGAGCTCCTTCTTCCAAGGAAGTAACCAGTCCACTCAGATCCCCCACAGGGTGGTTAGCTCTGGCATGCAAGTGTTCATGGATGCTTTTACTTTGGTCCTTGGCGAAGTAAGTTTAACTGCCACATTTTAAAACCTAGGGAGATACTTTTTAATGTTTAACTTATGGAGAAAAAAAACCCTGGATATTTGACCATTGTGGATTCCTTCAAGTCAAACCAAGAAACCTGACAAGTGGGAGTAATCTTCTTGGAAGGGGACAACATAGAGACATGAATAATAAAATAACTGCTGCCCTGAAGGGAGACTCCCCTCTATTTCAGAAGTGGAAATGTATGGAGAATTGTACCTAGACAGCCTAACTTAAAAAGCAATAGAAATATTTTTTTTAATGAAAATAAAAGGGTTGATGAAGGGTCTGCTTAGAAATGAAGCTGCTTCCCCTTCCATGCAGAAAGGAGGTGGGTGACAGGAGAGGATGAAGCTCAAAATGTTGAGTTAAGAGACTAAAAAAACTTCACTGAGAGACACCTTACTGAAGATGCCACATAGAAAACAAGTTCATATGTATACAACACACTAATGTCAAGCCCAGAGTAGTTATAATGTGTTCATCTTCACTGAATAGCATCCCATATATAAGATAATGTGGTTTTGTTATATGTTCCAAATCAAGTATCATTTAAAAACTATTGTAACATTTATACATATCTAAATACAAAGTCAGAATCATATGAAAAAACATGAGCTCTGCAATTAAATCACTTCAACGTATGATATCGGGTTCCTGTAAAATGCTGCAAGGTTTTTGTTCTTTTGAGTATTATTACAATAAAAGACCCCACAGTTAATGTACCACAAATTAGCAGTATCAAACAGCTCTTCTGAATAAAAGATGCAGACATATTAGAAGACAGACAGCAATCTGACTGGCATACTCAAATTTGCCAGCAGTAAGCAAGTTCAGAAAAATAATGATATCTGCCTAGAGAGGAAATAAAGTTTTGAGGTCAAGGCAACCTTATTTGTGAGGATTGATGATAAAATAAAGTTCATTTGTGTTGCGGTATATTGAAAAGGGCAATTATCCAGAGGATTAGGTTTCCAGATATGAATTCATGCCTTGAAGAACATTGTATGTCAATGGCATCCCAATTGGCCTCCCTGGGATGCTGACCTGTTTGCATGGTGGAAGAGGACCTCAGTTCGTGCCATCTGGGCCTGTCGCACTCCGGTACGAGGCATGCGGCCAATCCATCACAAAGCCATTTGCTGTGAAACAGAGTGTTTGACAGATCCTCAGTCTCATTGCCCCATCACACTAAAAACCTCAGCTTGACAGCAATACCCAGGCAATTAAGGGAGATGGCTGCTATGAACAGAAAATTGTTTTTTTTTCTTCTAACAGTTCTCTATTGGGTCTAAATAAAGAAATGTAAAATGTTCCAAAGAAGGCGATAGTGCTTGTAAAGGGCTTCCCAACAGCCTCTTACTGCAGCAATTGCTAACATTTTTGTTTGTAAAAGGTAATTGCTCTTCTAGATCATTTAGGAAACAAGCCTGGCTCTCAGCTTCAAAACTCCAAACAGTTTGTGCTTAATTATACTTAGACATTAAATGGTTCTTCTTGTATACTGCAAAAAAACAACCTGAGGTTACATTAAGATTCATATGCAATGGTATTTTATAAAGTATTAAATACAAAATATACTTTGAGCATATTTTGAAACTAGAATGCATGTAAATGTTAAAGATTAATTCTTTATTGCTAGACCCACTGAAGTTCTGTAGTATCTTTTGAAATATTAACCAAGGCTATGCTTAATATAGTTTCACATAAATTAAGGGATGATAACTTTGAATTTAAGAGAATTCACAGTAAGGGATTTAATAAGATTAAGAAATATCCTGAAAATGTTTCCCCAGTTTTATACATAATTCTTTACATGCTGCTCTGACCTTCTTACATATTCTATTCTTACATATAGGCTTCTTACATATTCCAGACAATCAATTTATGCTTGTAACAGGAAGAAGTAAACTTTTGGCAAACTAAAAAAATCAGTTGAACTCTTTCTAACCTAACTGTGGTGTCCCAAGGGGATAAACACATTTATGACAGGGTTTGTTCTTACACTGGTACTCAGATATACTCTTTATGCATTTCAAATCCAAAGATCTAAAGATAGAGAGATGGAAAACAAAGCCCTTAATCTGTGCCCCAAAGCTGCAAATGTGTTAATATTTTCATCTTTCATGTTTGCAAGGTAATTACAGTAAAGAGCTCTTTACTGTAGACTTCAAGAAGGAACTTAACCTCTAATAGTAGTGGACTTGAAAACAAGAGACAGTATTGTCTTTATTGTAGAACTCATTAGATATTTCCTGGGTTTAAAATTGAAATCTTTACATCCACTATGCTTATGAATAATTTTAAAGTGTTTTCTCCTCAGACAACCAAAAAGCGCCTGCTATTATTTGACTTTGTCACTTTTACATAATGTAGAGATAAATAATACCAAAGCTTTGAGTAGTGTATGCTCTCGCCAAAATTAACAAGAAACTGCTCTTAATCAAACTTCTATAAATTAAAATTTATAATACAAACTTCATCCTTAATAAGTTTACTTTTCCCCATACCTCTTTCTCTATTTCTAAAGCAGAAATTATTCTGTTTATGCCTCAAAAAGTTGTTGTGATGACAAATGGGCAAAAATCTTTCTTTGTCTTGCCAACAGTTCCAATAAATACACACATGCATTATTATTGCACATCAATATAAAAATGAATTTGCTCCAGTTTTTTAGTGACAGAAAAAAACAGTTTCCTCTTTGGTCATTTCTAACTTTGATAATAAAAACAAAGACAATTTGGAAACACAGGGCTGGATTAAGTGGCTTTAGACACCATTCACAGAGGGCATCAATTAATAACGTCTCATGTACTACAGTTTAATAATTAAGACACTAAATGAGCCTGCAGAAAACTTGCCTTGAACAGTTCACTTGGCCAGAAAGGGTTTTCATAGGCAAACAGTCTGTTCAAAAGGCTCTCTTCTGTATCATTTATCATGATGTTGTAGCCTTCATGGGACACTAACATTGATGTACAGTTTTTAAGCCACTGAAAACTTACCATGTTTTATTTATGAAGTGCCACATGCCCTGTTTCAATTTTTTTTATATATATTTGTTTTTATTTCAGATTAAACTACCCTGTGAATTTGATCAAACATATTCATAGCCTATGTTAAAAATACATATACCTAATTCAGGCTGCAAAAATTAATTCATTAACGTTTTTGAACTGTTGCAAAGATTTAAAATGCATCCTAAAATCTAAATAGCATCACATTTGCAATCCATGTCATTAGGCAAATAAATTGCCTTCTAAATTCTTTGAGTATACACTATCAGACTAGGTTTCAGTAGTCAGTATCAAGTTTTTAGATTCTTGTCTCAGTGACTTCCTATACCTCGCTTAGAAAAAAAAAATCATAGTTACAATTTACAGGGCTTGTTTACGTGTGCTGTCTTTGTTAGAACTATTTCACAGGCAACAGATTCTTCTGTTTTATGTGCCCTGGTTTTGGTTTTGCTTTGGGGTCATTAATAGCTGCTTCAGATTTCCTTCTTCTCTTTCTATTTTTGCATTTTTAAGCGTATCTTGAATAATTAAAAGCACAGCCACATGTATTTTGGCTCAATAAAAAGCTTTTTACCCAAAAAATGTGACGTCTATGTCACCTCTAATCCTCTCATGGCTCTTCAGATATCAAACAGATGACAATTCACCTAAAGAGAAGTTAGTTCTCAAAAGGTTACAGACACCTGTGCTAGAAAGACAGTAATGATTCCCTGAGAGCATCATAATAATCAATAAACCTTTGTCTTGAAAAACATCAGTAGTATGCTTCAGATAAACCACAGGAATTAAGCCAGACAATAATACTCCCTGGGACAGCTCAAGTCCACGCACTAGTTATTTTAAAAGCATGAAAATGTATTTCTGAATTCCTTTCAGTCTTTCTTAAATAATCTAAGATATATTGATACCCACACGTAAACATGCTAAACCATGTAGAAAAGCAGAAGAAAATGTCTTACACCTAGTTCAGATGGACATTGTTTCCTGATGGCATGTATGGACCACAGAGGTGCCACGAATGACGAAGACAGCCCAGTTTCATGCTGCACCTCTTGGACTATTTAATTCTGCTTTGATGTAAATCTGCTTTGATTTTTAGGTCTTAGGAAACACATCTGGAAATGAGCAAAGAAACATTGGCCTTGCTCTCTGCAACCACTCTGGTATGCAAGTAACTTGACATGGAATCTGCTTTTGTATATAAAGCACATAAGTACTTGCAAAAGTACACCATGAACTTCAGTAAAGCAGTTTACACATTATTTTCAAGATCAAGAAGTAAGCAGTGGGTGTGTTGTACAAGTATGGCTATGAAAGGACAGGAAAGACAATTCCTCAGCTCCTTACACAAGGCTGGCGGGTAACGGCTGGGCTGTTACGGCTTATATTGGGTTTTCTTAAGAGAAGATGAGTTTTTGACAGGATGATGCATGGATGCTGGATGTTATGAAAGAGCACTCCAGAAATGACAGGAGAAACACAAGAGGCATATCAGAGGCAGAAGCTGAAAGTACTGGAGAGGGTCCAAGATCAGTTTGGACAGACAGAGAAGCAAAACCATTCACAGTTCTTCCCTTAGATCCTGAATTACGCTTTCAGTCTGGCTTGCACTGCCTTTTCACTGCTTCTGCAACATTTCTGTTGATAAAGTTTTTTCCCCATGAGCACTGTGGAAATATTTAATATCAAAACTGATTTCAATAAACTAATTTCATGAACTGAGTGTTAATCCTGATATAGGTAGAACCTGTGATCCTATGGTCCCCTAAAGATCCGCTGCTTTCAAAAGAAACATCTTAGGAATAAGAAATCAGCTGGATAAGCAAATCTAAGATTACAGAAGTGCTGTGGGGATTTTGATGCCTATCTCTGAACCTGATAAACTCTGCATAGCCATTAACTATTCCCAATCTCAGTGTCAGCCGCAGCTGCTTTGTTACATCTCCCCTGGCACCTTAAAATATAATTTTGTGCTTTTTGTCAAATTTTCTTAATGAAGGAGGAAGTGTTTGACATGTAGTTCATGTCTAAATCAATTTGAATCCAGAAATTAAGGGGATCTGAAATATCCTAATTTGGGCACTTGAGAGCTGGATGCTCACACTGAAGCTGTCACACTTTTTTAGTCACTTTTTCAGAGCAGCATCCATCACTAGCTTTTTTAAAAGCATTCTGGGGAGTTCCCTGCTTCCTCTCCAGAACAGTGAGGGCACTTGCCTAGGTTATGGGAGACAAGCTCAATTCCTTCTTCTTCAACAATGTTGTCCATATCACGTTGCTTTGTCACTACTGCATGCCCAGTAAGGTTTGATCATCCAGTTGAGAAATGGAGATAATCCTGCATGATTTAGGCAACTGATCGTGTAGCTGTGATACCTAGAAAAACAACCATCAGTGGTTTCCAAACAGCCAAGAGCCTGAAATACACCCACATAATTTGTTTAACCACTTATCCTCAATAATGCATAAATATGTAAAAACTGAGATCTCTATGTGCAGAATTTGCCTCCATCCACTGGAAGAAAATATGAGTAATGTCATCAGCTCTACTGCAAACAGCAGGCATCTTCCACACTGCTCACATTAGACTCCCAGTGAGTAAGGTAAATGACATAACTTCTGCTTTAAGTTAGCGTTCACCCATTACAACAGAAAAAAAAGATCAAAACCTTGTCATTAATCACAACTTTGTTCAGAAGCAGCACCATACCATTACTTTGAGATAAGTTTTCAGTACGTAATAAAGTACTAAGAGGATAATGGCAGTGGAATAGCAAATGCAATCCGTTCTTGCACACATTTGTTCCACTTCTCTGCACTGATAGTAAAAATACATAAAATGGGACACTGAATATATCCATATGCAGTGTGTTAAAATGAAGAGGAAAAAATAAACCCCTAGCGGATACTGTTTTCACTCATGCATCATCAAGTACTTTCTGCCAAACTCACACTACTCAGCTAATAAGCAATAAAAAGCTGTAACTGGAGAATCATAGAATCATTATGGTTGGAAAAGACCTTTAAGATCATCAAGTCCAACCGTCATCTAACTGTACCATGCCCACTTCTAAACCATGTCCCTGAGCACCACATCTAGACAGCTTTTAAATATATCCAAGGATGGTGATTCCACCACTTCCCTGGGCAGCCTCTTCCAGCCTTTGATGACCCTTGCAGTGTAAATTTTTTCCTAATGTCTAACCTAAACCTGACCTGGTGTATCTTGATGACATTTCATCTTGTCCTATCAGTTGTAACTTGTGAGAAGAGACCCACACCCTCTTCTCTACAACCTCCTTTCAGGTAGTTGTAGAGAGCAGTAAGGTTTCCCCTCAGTCTTCTTCTCTTCCGACTAAACAACCCCAAGTCCCTTAGCCTCATAAGACTTATTCTCAAGACTCTTCACCAGCTTTGTAGGTGGTGAAAACCCTCTGCAGCACCTCAATGTCTTTCTTGTACTGCTGTGCCCTAAACTGAACACAGTACTCGAGATGTGGCCTCACCAGTGCTGAGTACGGTGCAACAATCACTTCTCTAGTCCTGCCGGCCACACTAGTTCTAATGCAGGTCAGGATGCTGTTGGCCTTCTTGGCCACCAATTCATAGAAAAACATAGGTATGTCTTAAGACAGAAAGCAACAGAATGTGGCATTTATCACACAAATAATAGTAATAATAATAATTAAAAAACCTGCGATTTTTTTTTTTTTAAAGGAGTTGCCACTTAGCCTCTGGACCTTTGAGCCTGACAGACATTGCACAGAATCTCAATGCCAGTTTCAGGAGATGTGTGGAGTACCAAAAAACTAAACCCTCCTAAAAAAAAAAAACTCAAAACCCAACCAAAAGCTCCAGCACTCACCTGTTAGTTGATATACTTACTGTCAAGTGTGACACTGACTGAGCTCTCCGACTGGCATTGATGTTGTTCTTGAAGACAATAAGCATTACTGTGAACTGTTTCTGGACACTATGAGTTTGGTCCAGACACCAAAATTAATAGCCTTTAAAAATATTCCTGCCTGTCAAAAGTGGTGATATTTACAGGGGACACTAACTTTATATATTGTCCACACCTTCCCAAACATTTCAGCAGTACTATAAACTAACAAGAACAAATGAACAGGAAATTCTGAACATGCTAGCTAATACCTACGTGACAGCAAGTAATGGTATGAGCCAGAAAGTAAATAAATACACACATATATATGTGTATGTGTATTTGTGTGTGTATATTTGGCAGGAAAAAAAAAGAAACTAAAGAGAAAAAAACCAGCATATTTATCTTATTCACTTGATTAAAATCAACTACGGCAAGAAATACAACTAAAATTGCTATTACTTATGAAAAATGTGTTTATGAAGTAATTGTATTACGTCATGCCATTTCATAAAGATACAGTACTTCTGCTCAAAGGAGAGAACTCCAGTACAATATTAAAATGATAGCAAACTACCAGCTCTTCTCTTTTCAGTTCAAAGAAATATAAAACATTAAGAATCAGCTTTTGATTTTCTATTTTTAAAATATTTTCACAGAAAACTTACAGTAAAAGCAAGAACATGAGTCCCTTCTTAGCACTACCTGGACTGTACACATAACTTGAAAGGCCTGAGAAATGGTCTTAAACTACTTGATTGCAACAGTGGAACAGAAATGTAATAATTAATATGCAAAATGTCAGGTGTATATTAATGAAATTAGTAGGAAAAGAAAACACTCATCACCATAAAGACTGCTCATTTACATTCTTTTGCAAGTTAGCATAATTTGCCCACAGTTGGATCTTCACGTACACAGATGCAGCGCAGGTCCCTTCACACAGCTGTAGATCGGATGTAACACCAGTGAAGACTGAGTTCACCCACTGGTAAAACAGTGTAAGATCTGATTACAGCCTCCAGCTCTTCTCTCATGTTCCAAAGTTTAACCATTGCAATGCATCTATTCCTGCTAGATCTAATTATTATACTACTGAATCCTTCTGGCTTAACTGCAGTGAAAGTACAACTCTTTCCCCGTTCTACCGCCCAAGTAACTAGTCTGCTTGCCTACAAGAAGAAGCGACTAAAAAAGTAATATCCAAACTATCAGAGTAGTGATGGATAAACTTTGCTTTACTGAAAAAAAAAACCTAAAACCCACCAAACCCACATTAATGAAAATATCTACAGTTTTACATCTATCATAAATGCTCCCTGAAAATTAGCTCCTGAGACAGTTCTGTAAAATAGTTTGCATGTCCTTAACAAAACCAGAAGAAAGCAATGTATAAACCAATGGGTTTTGGAGGCTTCTTTAGTACCAACTACTTACAAAGAAGTCAGGTCTGCAGTGTGAATCCATACCTTTTGTCTCCACTTTGTCCTTCTGTTTGACCAAGTCATGCACGGTTCATTGAAATTTTCTCTCACTAGAGAGGGTATACGGTGCATTTGTACTCCTCAGGCTTCCACAATTCCCATAAATGAAGAGTCATGCCGGGAATCCACCTTGCCATCAAACAAGGGGAACCTAATTCCCCTGCCATTTTCGGAACAGTTTCAGCTTCACAAAGGTACTCAGCATAATGCTCCCAGCGTTATTCATAGTTCCCAGTTTATAATCTTCTAATATTGCATTTCTCTCACACCTGGCTACTCTGGAACTTCCACTAAAATGTAGCGTATAGCTAAAATAAACTCTCTTAAAACTCTGCCATTGCAAATACAGTTCACCGCTATTTCCAGTGTGAAAATTTTTGCTCTGTTAAAACTGTGTTAGTAGTCTAGATAGTTATTGCAGAGCTGGTGGTTCAAAAGGCATTAGAAAACTGTCTACCAGTTAATTAGGAATAGATATATATTTTAATTATATATGCATGATCCTCTACACATAAGTAGACAAACAAGAAAAATTATGGAAAATGTGTGCTTTTTCAAAAAGATATTGAGCATAGTTTTGGATCATGACAGTTGTGGTAACAATCTACACTGTCCAACCTCTTCAGAAAAGACACACAGTCCTTTAGTTAAAAAAAAAAGATAAAAAAATGAAGAAACATTGGACTACCTATCAAGGTGATGGAAGAAAAGGCTAGGGAAGGTTTGATCAGGGTGGATTCTAAGGGGAGAAGGGGGAAGCCACTGCCACCAGGTATCTCAAACCAACACCTTACTGGTACGCACAGACATTTTACCTGTGCTGAAATAACTCCGGGTGCTGTCCCCAGAAGGAACAAAACCTCAGATAAATCATCTGCATCTCTGTGGGCATGACCACCACCTGGAGCCAACTGATAGCTGAAGATATTTACATGGGTCTCTGCTATGTTTAAAGCATACTTTCTGAACAGCTACTGGGCAAGAATTGGCACCAATTTTGTATTTAGAGAAAGGCAGAGGAGAGAGCAGCCAAGTCAAACGTTTATGGAAAGAAGAAAAGCTATCTTGTTTTAGCATGTAGCTGTCATGAGTTATTTTATGGGATATATGAAAACGAATAAATCACATTCGCATCAAAATGAAACTACATTCAACACTGACTAAAACACATCCCCTTGCTATTGCTACAACCTGAGAGTCTGACCTTCCACATTGCATTTAATAGGAGACAGAATGAGAGCCACCTATAGTAGAAAATAATCTATGAAACCTCTTAAAAATAAATATTTGCAGGTCTTAAGGAAAACATTAAGAAATAAGAGGTGTATGAAAAATTGTATAGGAGTTCGAATCCACAAAAATTGTCTTTTTTCATATACTTATGCAGAAAGAAAAGGAAGAGTAGGCTTAGTCTTCTATCACACTACATAGAATTCCAACAATTACTTATTTTTTATTTCCATCTATCAATTTGAAAATGCAGTTGCCAGCTTTTTTGGCACCTACTGTATTTTTCCTGCAGATGCTAGCATCTCCAGACAATTTATAAGATTGGTACATTAAGTATGAAGTGGTTTCACTGTTTAGCCCTTATGTCACATTCGTAGCCCTGATAAAATTGGTAAGGCACAATCATTCATAGCTTAAAGCCCAACCTCAGATACACTCATGCATCCATTTAACTTCAGGTACACAGATCTACTGAACTTTGCACCTGTCAATTAACACAAAATAACAAATACTAATTTGTTTTTCAGTATGGGAATCTTTTCCTTATATGCTTATTTCAAACACTGAACCTATCCAGAATTAATAGCAGCCTATCCAGTGACAGATAAAATTCAGGTTTGAACTCTGCATTCACTGCTACCGTAGATGCTGCTCACAGCCTTGTGTTAAAGTACATGCTGATTGTTAAGGAATTATTGGAGATAATTGCAGAAATGCTTTCCAGGTGTTCCATGAGAATAATAAACGGATCAAAAAATCTTGCAGTGGAAGACTTTTTATCCAAAAATATACATTCAACAGTAACAAAACTATTCCATGAAAATCAGTTAACTGTTAAAATCCTATCTGAAATAAAACAGGTGGGCTTTCTACAAGGTCAGACTTCCCAATTCCTCGTGCAGCTGCTTTTCTGAATTGACTGAACAATTCCTCAAGGAGGAATTCCCTCCTAAAAGTCAACCACATGGGGAAGTAGGCTGCAGAAAGCAACCAAAAACTGTGTTTACACACACAGAAGCACTCCCATAGAGTAACTTCTTTAACTTTAGTGACATTCTTCTAAAATACTATTTTCCTCTTCCACATATGTATGTGCTCTTATGTTTCACAGAGATGGCTGAAGATTCTCTGTAATAACTTCTAGACCACAGACACACTGTTGAATAAATTAAAATTTCTGCATTAAGTGAAAATTTGACTTTTCAGTTTAAAATACTCTGCATAAAATTCAAATAAGTTGCATTTGACTGTGCTTTTTAATGCTTCTTGGCAATTTCTGTGCAGCTTTGTCTTCTTTCTTCTAGGTGCTCTTCACCTGTACTTTATCTGTCGTGATGCATTAAGACTAGAGATTCGTATCATATGACAACAGAGGAAAGTATGTCACTTTACACAAAGCAGAAGTCATGTAGACATCCAGAGAGAAGACTGAAGGTATCTCAAGAGGTGTCAACATTTAGAGAAGCACCACAATGTTCTCTGTCAAAAATGTCTTACTGAAGGTATTTTCGCCTATTAAAAAAGCAGCTTTCCTTTTCTTTTGTTTCTTTACTAGTTCTAATTTTTTTTAAGTAAAACAATACCATCATATAGTAGAGGAATATATAATATTGCACTCTGTATGGCAACAGCATCAAGAGTTTTATAGTTTGCATTAAAAAGAATATTAAAAAGAAAAATATTGACAGATCTGTTATCAGTAGTTACCAAAAATTCTGCTCCTTTTCTAACCATTAAAACATCTGCCTGAACAATGAGCTATGATTAATACGGAAGCTTTCTCACAGGGAACACATTTTATTGACTGTTAGAAATAGGTGACCACTAGTGTAGTTTCTTCTTAAAATAATGTATTAATGGAGACACTCCACACATTAATATACAAAAGTCAATCTTTACACCTTACCTTTGCTCATAAAGAACATACCATATATCACATGTCTTATACATTTATATAATTCATAGAAGCCAATCTACACAAGTTAAAAAACATTATTAATTTTATTACAGATGTGCCTCAGTGTTCCAGCCCCATGGTGCCAGATGTTGTACAAAACTAAGAGATTAAGTAGTAAATTGTCAGCGATCTGAAACTGGGCTCTTTGAACTCCACTTACTGAACAGAATGGTCTAAATTACTAGGATAACAAGGAAGAGCACATATACTCATTTGTTCCTTTTCTTTATGGTTGTTTTTCCTCACAAACCAGGAAAGCAAGAGGACCGTGTACAAACCTTTGAACCCAAAGAACCCATAGTTCCAAGTGTATTTAACCTGGTGCTTGTGACAGTCCTTGAAACAGCATCACCGTTTGTTTTGTAGGTCCACAGGGAGGGGATGCTGGGTGACATGTTGACCTTAAAGTCAATAACAAGATGCTAGTCTTTTTTATTTGTTTGTAAAGAACAAAGCACATCCTGAAGATAAACATATAATGATGATAAATAAAAATAAGCCTTTACTAGAAACATTCTGAAGCTCCAGTGAGCTTTGATCCTTCAAATAACTCCAACCAGTAGGAGGCAATATCGAAATGCTGTGCTAAATATGCAGCAAAAAAAATCCTAGAGCCCTCTGAAGACAGCCATGCCACACCTGCAAAACAGTTTTCAAACTGAATAAACTGTGTGACTAGACTTCTCAAAAATTACGATAAGGAGTTAGGGGAGAAAAACACCTATGAAAATGTTAAGTCCAGTAGTGCTAAGATTTCCACCTAGGAACTTACAGCAATCTGTAAATCTTAACACATTTGCTGCACACGTTACAATGGTATCTTATCAGCAATGTTCCTGGCTAAACGCCAATGAAAGGGAAGTTGTCTCCTGAAAATTACTTTAGAACATACCTGTGAGGATTTACTTAGCAGACATTCAAAAAGCTGCCATGAGAAGACATTTATTATTAATTGTGAGGTTTCGAAATATTTATTTAGCTGCCTAAGGTGAGGACAAAGAAAATAAATGCATGACACTGAACATCAATTAAAGTCTCAATTGCCACTTGAGTAATTTTTTTCTCCAAATATGTGGGCTTTTCCACTAGGAGTTATCTGCATCAACACTGCATTGTTCCTCTAAAACTTCACTGTTCTTCTAAAACATCCAGCTTCCTTATATATCAAATTACTGGTGGACTGCTGAGGCACAACAGCTAAACAACTTCTTTCCTACAAAGCCTATCTGTAATATCCAGTTCTGAATATCTGCAAGTATGTAGATACCACTTTCCCACTAAACAGCCTGCTTCCCACCTCTTATTGTGCTTGAAGGTCTCCTGGCCCCCATCTGCTCTTCAGCACTTCTCCACAGGATCCTCCCAGGCAGATCTATGAGCAAGTCAAAATCTGCTGTACTGAAGGCTAGGATTATAATTCTACAGGTCTTGTTCACTTCTCTCAGGATTTTAAACTCAATGGTCTCATGATCACTGGTGGAAAGGCTGCCATCATCTACTGGCACCTGGAATGACCCCCCAGTCCCGCTGCTTTCACAGGGGAAGTGCTGCTGTCCACCAGGCACTTTCTTACAGGCCCCAGCATCTAAACTTTGCTCCAGACTTCAACCACAAACCCCAGGGAATGCAATCTGAAGCCTCCCTTGCTAGGTTAGCAAAGATGTTCTTCCTATGCTTTCTCAGGTAGATCACATCTCAGGATCTATCAGCAGAATGGTTCCTCAAAGAAGTTGTAAAAGCCAAAGCCATTTCTGTAGTAACAGCAGAATTTTGATGAATGGTCACCGACAGATTAACTGGGCTTGCTGGAGGATTGGTCCTGGCTCCACAGAGCAGATTATCTTACAGATTCATTAAAGACTTGACTGCTACAATAAAACATGTCCAAAATAGCATAAGGATGAAGGAAGCAGAGTAGATAGAGAGACAAACCCCCTAATGAAGATAGTGATATGATAAACTACTAAAATATACATATTTCAAACCAGTAATTGTATTGTAATCTAAAACCCTATTAAGCATTTTATTAAAATCTGGAGGTAAGAAATATCTGAAAACATAAATTCATAGTCAAAGCAATTTTTTCAAATATGTGAAGGACGCTTACCATCAAGTACTCAGCTGTCATCTCGTAAAACTGATATTCAGCAAGTATAAATTACCATAACTCCATTGATGTTAATGGATTTACAGAGGCTAGAGAGCCAGAGAAAGTGAGTTTTGAATGATCTAATAATCAAAAAAGCAAGTGATAATTATTTCAGTTGTATCATCACCACAAACCTTGTTACTTATAAACAGACATGACTAAACTTTCCCAAGGAAAAATCTATCTTTGTGCTATGAAAAAGCATGAATGCTTCAAACTCAAGGTCAACTTTTCTGAGAATTTGAAAGCACCAGACAAGAAAGGCTTATAAAAGACGAATGGTCATCTTGTGCTTAAGACACAAGCCTGGGAGTCATGAGTCTGGGGCTTTTTCCTGGCTATGTCTCAACTTCCCCATAGCATCAAGCAAGGTCCACTAGCAGCAATGGCAGTAAAAGGTTACAAATCCACTTCTGAGCATAGCTGTGGGAAATAGCTCAGAGTTCCCAAAAATATTAAAAATAACCCGCAAAGAGGACAGAGAAAATAGATCAACTAAGCAGGGAGGGTTATTGGTAAAATTCAATGTCTATGTTAGGCTTATAAGTAAGGTAAGGTAAGAATGACTTAAAAATTAACAGAGCAAAAGTGATGCACTTAAAATTAAGCCTACATCCGCTAAATAAGGGGAAGGGTTACTCTACTAACAGCTCTGTGTAGAGTTTTAAATATCAAAACTCCAGAAATCAAAATAACAAGAAATTTCCAGGGGAACTCTGGAAACACGATGCAATTTCCAACCTGTTTCTGAGAACCTGCCCCTCTGCTGAGCTTCAGCCCCAGAGGGTAAAGGCAAACCACTCCAGATAAACCCAGCCAGCAGCAGCAGGGTATTAATGCAGCTCTCCTCACATTCTGCTGGCATACTTCTCCTCTGTCAGGATACTCCTCTTCAGTCTTACCTTTCACATCCTGAACCCACATTACAACAGCATTATGGATTAAGATGGTCCATTCCATTCTGCTGCCCAAGAATACCCAACACAAGAGAGAAACCTGACTGGGATGAACAAATCAGATTCTCAAAGCAATAAGCTGCAATGCAACAAAGCAATAACTGGCGGACCCAGTCTGCTCTCCCAGTGTATCTCTTTGCAATAGCTGCCCTACATCCTGAGCATGTCAAAGAATGTGTGTCCTCATATTTTGCTAAGTCTCCTCTTTTTATACCAGTTGGCCTCAGACAGGGTAACTATTATTACAATTACTTTGATTAATGCAAAAATCTAAATGAGTCTGGTTGGCAGGTCACTGACCAAGCTCCTATGTGCAGGTGAATATCTTGATTACACTCCAGACCCACACACAAAGTGTCTGTTACCTTCTGTAGAGAGAGAGAAAAAAGTTAGTCACAAAGTCTGAGGCATGTACACCAGGTAGCTGCATGCCTGGAAGCTTGAAACCAAGCACTGGGGAGGTGGAAAGCACTGGGCAAGGTGGCAACCATCAGTAGATCCATATCTGGTGTTATCTGGATGCCTGGAGGAGTGTAAAATGAGGCCTCATGGTTCCAGTCCCCCATTTCTTTCCGTCCCAAACAAAGGAGCCATTACCTCTACCCATGCAGGTGTGAATTAACGGACTTTGTGACATTAACATAACTGATAAGGTTGTCTATAGCCATCCTCACCCACAGGTATGCCCTAGTGATGTAATACAGAAATTTGAATCCACTCAGGCATCCTCCTGCCTGCTGTCACATACATCAGGGGATAAAAACCCTAGGATTCATACTAGAAATGGGGAGTTACGTCTCCAGTCATGGAGTGATGAGAACCTTCCCCCTTGGTCGGAATGCTAGCCAAGGTAACCTACATAGGAGCCCTTATTTGGTGGGAAAGGATGAACTCGGAACTACACCGATGAACTGGACGGATTAATGAATTTGCTCCCTCTCCATTCCCACCACTCGGCTCACCTTGTGGGTAAGACCATTTACCTCAGCTAACGCTGAGCGATGTATTCTCTCCTCAGGTTCATATTCCCTGAGTGTATTTTATATTTTCTCCTCAGGTTCATATACCCTGGGTGTATTTTATATTTTCTCCTCAGGTTCATATACCCTGGGTGTATTTTATATTTTCTCCTCAGGTTCATATACCCTGGGTGTATTCTATATTTTCTCCTCAGGTTCATATACCCTGAGTGTATTTTATATTTTCTCCTCAGGTTCATATAACCTGGGTATATTTTATATTTTCTCCTCAGGTTCATATCTAAGTTTCCCTGAGTGTATTGGTTTTGCTCCACTGTATTTCTGTTCAAACGGGCTTATCTATTTGCCAGGCGGCCAGTCTCACTGTAGGCAAGTTGTTGCTGGTGGTGTTTGTGTGTTTCATAGAGTGTTGTTGTTATAAAACTATGTTTGTAGTTATAAAACCTTTAGTGTACCTGTAGCTTTTAATTTATCACTGACAATCCAAAAGAACCTGTAAATGTTGCTGTAAATAAACGATTATTATTTGCTTCCCGACTTGCGTCTGTCATATATTCGGTGTTGGCCTCACAAGACCAGATTTATTCTCCCCGTTTTTGCAACACCTTCCCCTGTGAGAAAGGAATGAAGCATACAGACCAAAAAGGGACCTATAGTGCATGTATAGAAGCTACATCTCTGAGCTGGTCAATGGGTGGCTGTGACCCCAGCCTACACTGACTCTGACCTTGGTTTTGACTTAGAAAACTCAGAAAACTCAGATTTCTTTGTTAACAGGAAGTTTACAATGGATACAAACAAATATATCCAGTGTAACTATTCCGTTTCAATATACTTGCAGTTTCTTACTTACTCTATTTTTTTTTCTCTTACTCTTTTTTTCCTTCCCTCTTCTGTATACCGATCAATAACTTTCCAATCTCTGATTTGGTTGGTTTCCTTATCCTGATAGGTGATCTAACGGATGGAAATCACTGGAGCTTAAACTTTATTTAAGATTGTTTAGTGGCAACATCGTCTCAACACTCATGGCTCTCTGGTAGCAATTCCTCGATCAGAATTAACATGGAATAGCTCAATGGGTATAACCAGGGAACCACACCACTCTAACTTCACAGTTCCCAGACACAAACTGGCTTGCCTCTGGTTACATCAAAGAAGAATGAACATGCAACTGTCTCCATCAACTTGTGTAAGCAAACACAAAGTTACTTCTCTAACTTCAGAGTTTTTGAATTCCGTACAGGTGCCAAAGAATAACTGGTTATGACAACAGAAGAAAGTTTCACCTTGCCATACAGCCAGTATTTTGAATGCAAAACTGTAATTGTGTATAGATATGCACTCCAATAAGAAAAATGAAATATTTTATAAAAACTGCTTGAGGCTTAAATACATAATCATACAATAAAATAGCCTCAAAATGTGAGGTATTTTTTTGCTTATCCAGAAATCAACTTATATTAGCTTCTGACATTTGAAAAGCCTCTGTTCCCAACTAATAAATGAGAGCAGAATAGATCTTGAAAGCATCTTAAAAGAATGGAAGATTTAATAAGAAAAAGGATAATAAGATACTTTTAGTCTAGAAAAAAATGCGAGTATATTAATAATAGATGATCAGCACTACTCAGCATGATGTAGAGTTCCATGAAATGTTACAAAGCTACGTCTTGTGCTAGTGAAATGCTGGCTGGTAACACTGACATAGCCAGTATCTGTAAAAGAAATCTTCCCTGGAGGATGTCCAGTGAGTGTTTTCTCAACCACAACACTTTTCAGATCAGAAGAGGGTACTCATTTTTGCAGGCATCCTAATGGTTCAATGACTTCATCTAATGGCACCCTCTAATAATGCCTGCACTTACTGAGCCCAGTCAGTGGCACAGCTGTTACAGCTCCATCCCTCAGGGAAGCGATACCTGAGTGGAAGACCACAAGGAGTATCCTAACTCCTGCTGTTCTCTGTGGGAGATGACATTACTCACTCCCGTATCAACACTTAGCACAGTCAGACTGGTATGCCTCTGATAGTTTATGTTCTTTAAAGCCACAGAGATTACCTCTAAACACCAGCCTAATCTATTGCTTTGTTTTTAGAGGAAAAGAAGTGAATGTGAGTGGGTTGCCTTGGAAATTAACTTCTCTGACGAGATAGTTGTGATTCACTGTCAGATGTGCTTTTGTCATTCACAGAAAAAGGTACATGCAAAAACAAAAGTTTGCCTCCCAAGAGATTAGGATTTCTTCTTCCTATTGCGATGAATATGCTATAATCTCTTAGCCAATTCCAGTTACCAAAAACTGAGTTGAACAAATGGGTTGACAAACCATGAACTCACAGTTCTTTTATTAAATTAAACAGTGCTTCTATCTATCAGCAGAGGGAAAACAAAACTCTTCCCTGACTCGAAATTGTCCCTTGCCTGTACACGAATGGTTATTTCCAGCATTTTGGGGACACTTGTTTATTTTCCCATTTTCCAGAACACTCTTAAGAGACTGACTCCTGTCCCCTTCAAGAGCCTGTGTCCAGAGGTGACAGTGGGAATCCCCAGCTAAGCATGCATTCAGTGCAGGTATAGATATTTGCAAGTCTCATTCTGCAGCAGAGCTAATCACATCCGGACCAACTCAAATCTGTCAACACCTGAAAATAATCTTTCCAAAAGAGACTCCATAGTTACTACATTCCTCCTTGAACAGAAGGAGATTTTTGCCTTTGCAATGAATTTCAGCACCTCTAAACCATTTTGCAAACAGTGTGCAATTAGAAAGAAGCCTGTTCTTCAAATTATGAGCCCACCCAAAAATAGAGAATTTGCCTATCAAAATGTTAATACATTCATAGTCACTCGTGGCCAATATAAAAAAGGAATTATGTTAACTGTATGCAGAAACAAGAAAAATCACCAAGTAGAAAACCAGCTTGAATTAGGACTCCAGAGACTTTGTTCAGGGCCTAAAGCAAAACATTTAACATTTTCATGCTGTCTTTTCTGACTCTATTACCTGCTTTCGTTTGTAAGCACTTGAGGCAAGGTGTATCTCAGATAGAAACAGTTCTTCAACTTCTAGTGCAAATAAGTATCTCATACTGGCTGAATGCTGAAACCTGGAACCTTTTATGGATACACTCAATGAAACTATTTGACAACAGTTTCTTCCAAACTCTTTCTAGATGCTTCAGTCTCTTAAATGTGACCAAAACAGGTTACAGGTAGTATTGTTCTCCAGCCATCTTGCAATACACTTTTAAAAATGTAGGATGCATAAAAATTGCCAGCAGATCAGGGTAGGTACAAGTTTAGTACCTGTCCCACAACAAAAGTGCACGTATGTACGCGATGGGACTCAATAACATCCTGGTGTGGCTGCTCTCTGCTGTAGTTAAGGACAAGGGTTCAGGCACCACCATTACTGCTGTGCAAGGCATCACACAGCATCTCAGCTGTACAGGCTACATTTTGAAAGAGTGATCAGTGCATTAACAGATGGAACTGGTTACAATTAAAATCTAAACACACTTATCTTCATGATGTCTACTTAACTCATGAAAAAATACATATTAGGGAAATGAAGGGCTTCATCACATAATCTAATTTAAATAAACTTTGACACTTTGTGGTTACTTCTGGCTCAACTCAGTCAGCTTTGGCTTTCATCAAACCACTAAGATTAAATTATACATAACTAGTGCAACTTTAAGCCATTCACGGTATCTATTATACTTCAATATACTTAAACTCATTTGTGACATTTGAATGAAGTTTGGATTTAGGCTACTGTCATTCATCCATCTAATTTGTCATTGTAAATTCAGACTTGGAAGCACTTATTCCATTCCATTTCAACACTTCCGTTGCAAGTCCTCTGACAACAGCTTTACAGTAAATCACACTACTAGTTCATTTATCAGGTATCACTCATCAACCATTGCTCTCATTGCCTTCTTTTCTGAACTAACGAGACCTTTTTATAATGCTGCACAACCAACATGATGTGAAGAACCACAAGTAACCATGGATTAAGCTAAAAGAAATCTGAATTAGACTGAAAGAAGTCTAGAGAACAAGTCTTATGAACAGCAGCTGAGACAACTGGGGTTTTTCAGCCTGGAGAAAAGGAGGGGAAGGAATCTTCTTCCCTGGGAAAGACCCTATTGCCCTCTACAACTACCTGAAAGAAGGGTGTAGTGACATGGGTGTTGGTTTATTCTCCCAAGTAACAAGCAATAGGACAAGAGGAAATGGCCTCAAGGTCCACCAGGGGAGGTTTAGAATGGATATTAGGAAAAAAATTTTCAATGAAAGAGTTATCAGACATTGGAACAGGCTGCTCAGGGAAGTGGTAGAGTCACAATCCCTGGAGGCGTTTAAAAGATGGGTAGAAGTGGCACATACGGATATGGTTTAATGGTGGAGTTGGCAGTGCTAGGTTAACAATTGGACTCGATGATCCTAAAGATCCTTTCCAACTTAAGTGATTCTATGATTCTATTCTACTGACATTGTATAGATGGAAATCAGTCAGAAAACACTCATGTACTTGATTTTCCTACGAGTCAAGATAAATGAACCACAGCACCATAAATGCATTTCTGCATGTCTCTTCTTAATAATGCAGGAAGATTAGTTAGAGAAATACACATGTAGATCCTTGAGACTGAACATCCATCCTTGTTTTTGAAAGCACTCTGCTAAGCAGCATTAATTACTCTGGCTGCTTTAACTGAGGAATTCTATCTTTCATTTCCTATTTCTTCCAGTTCTCTAGAATGATGCAGTACTTTTAGCCACAGGTTATGGGACAAGTCAACCACAGAAGTGAAGGATATTGTCAGGATGAGGAGAACCTTCAACTAGAAGTTCATTGGGCCCATTTGTAGCCAAAAGTAAATTTTAACAGTCTCGAGTGGTTTGGAGTTGGGTGGAACTGGGTCTGAATCCTACTTTGATAAAAAAGATTAAGGTCAGAACTTGGAACTTCTGAAATAGTTGAGAGGTATGTTGGGAACAAATCATTTGGCTCAAGGAAAAAGAGGAGCAGGCTCTGAGGCAGGGTGGAAATAAAGCATCATTTCACAGCTAGGCATTGGAGCCAAGAGTTTTCTGTTGATGAGAGCTGAAATTGTTTTTCAGAAAAAAAGATGAGGCTGAGCACCAACCTGTGACTTTCACTAATGTAAGAATTAACAAGAAACAGTGGGAATTGGCTAAAGTATCTTCCAAATTTGGGCATTTTGAAGGCTTCCTAAATGTGTGTGTTTGTTAGTGGATACAATAAAACAGGCACCTTACAAATGTACATCTGGTTGACTAGAGACTGATTAAAGAATCTTCAGTAACTCAGGGGATCTCCACGAGGAGACCTTCTCTCTTCAGTTTCCTGAGTAGCTCCATGTGAGTTAGAGGGCAGAGAGGCTTTTGAGGTTTCTACGATGTAAATTATTCAGTGTGTAGGAGCAGCAAGGTTTCTGTTCCAGTTAAAATCTAAACGTACTTACCTTGACGATGTCTGCTTAATTTATGAAAAAAAATACATATTAGAGAAATGAAACACTCTATTCACTGTGTAGCAGAAAGATACAACAAGCTTTTAGCAGGAAAAATTAAATAGTTCAGAAGCAGAGGTAGAACTATATATTTTTGTGATGTTATCCCTGCATTATAATGCACCACAGTTTCCAGCTTCAGAATTCTTCAGCTTTTTATTCTTTTATTGTGGAGAGTAAACTTCCAAAAAGATTTTTCTTTCTGCACTCCATTTTAACAGAATCTCATTTCCAAAATGCATTTAGATATACTGTGAGCTTTTTTCAGTCCACCTAAAAATCTGTATTTAATTGGTCTGTTGGTTGGTTTTTTTTTTCTTTTGTAGGGATGCACAAAGCTGATAAGGATTTACATGTCTTCTCATTTCCAGTGTAGCTTGTGCTGAGCTCCAGCTGTGTGCTCATAAGCTCCAGAAGCACTCGGCTCACACAAGGTTCCAGGAACTGTTGAGAGGGCAGTGACGCTGCTGCATTCCCAGAGCAGCACAGAGTTATCCAAGGCACAACCAAAGCCAGAAACAAAATTTGGTTGAAAAGGACTGCCATTCATTCCACTCTCCCTTGAAAATATAATCATAATATGGTTTTGTTGGCTCTTTTTATTCAAAAGGTCTGACACTCACACACTAACTTAATAATAGAATAGTGAGAAACTGACTTGGCAGCAGCGGCATGTTAGAAAAGATAGATTTCTTCTTTTTCTTAAGATCTTGTTTTCAGTGAAACCTTGAACAGGAATTCCACCCACACACAGAGCTAACTTTCAGCTGCTGATGAAGGTTTCCATGTCCCACTTTCTTTACACTCATCTAAATGCGCCTTTCTACACTTTTCATCCCATGCTCCCACATAATCTCCCTCATTATAAAAGCATTTCAGGATCTTTTTTGCTCATGGTTCATCTCCTAATTATTATTCTTGCTTTGCTTTATCTGTAGCTTCTTTGGTGTGTGTCAAAACCCTCCTTAAGGAAGTTCCATTTGGCTCATTGTCAAACATATGCTCTTTACATATATTTATACTTACTCTCAGCCAAAACTTCTGTACTGATGAAATAAAAAAACCTCTCTCTTAACCCATTTTGGAGAGATCTGTGGAAGAACCAACTGTGATTATTCAAGAGAGTCAGTCTCAACATAAATAATTGTTTTATAATTATCTTTCTTCTGCATTTCATAAAATTTTCAATTTTACTACTTCATGATGTAAATTTCTGTATGGGACATCTGTCTGGCAGAAACTGGTTGTTGCATTAAGTAGAAAACTTTTCTTTCTCCTTTCCTTTTACTCTAATGCTGCCATTCACTAGGCGGAAGGGGTTCACTTCTGGTTTTGCTTGAACCTATCAATATAAAGAGCCTGTATGTAAAAGAATGACTTTCAGCAACTTTAATGAGAGCTGGAGGGCATTGAGCAACTCGTAAGAGCAAGTCCCAAATCACCACAGCATTAAAAAATCCATCTGAGCTGAAATTACATGGAAGGTATGGCTGTGTTTGAAGAAAGACAAGATGATAAGGAAGTATAGTAAAAAGTAAAAAGACTAAAATAAAATCTTTTACTACCTTTTTATTACCAGGGTCTTAAGCACTTTGTATGTTCCTGAGATCAGAGAACAGTGATTAAATCCAGCTTACCACTGTCTTTTACAGACCTGCCAAAGGCACAGGTCCATAGCGAAACTACAAAGATTTCACTGGTCACACACAGGAAAAAAAAAGAAAAAAAGCCCATGACATACTAAAACCTGTCATAGCGCTGCTGGAACTGCTCTGTCAAGAAATTGCAGGTCCTGCCGAGTGTAGCAGTGTATGATCTGAAACCTGATGGTATACCCTTTAGGAAGGTATGCATTAACTGCTCTTGATAGCTTAGGAGAAAACTGTTTCATCTTAGAGAAATCTGAGCTGCCTCAAAATTCAAAATGAGACATTTTCCATTTGCCGAAATTCTGTCTTCAAGGCAAAATGCACTAGATAAAAAGAAGAAATGTTCCTCTTTCTGAACAATGAAAAAAAGATTACATTTACACAAAATCAATGCAATTAACATTAATTTTCATTTTGACTTCACGTGACTGCTAAAGCTTACAAATGTCTCCCTATGCTGACATCTCTAGCAAAGACACCATGTCTAGTACAAGCAAAGGCAATGCAAACTCCATTACGCCATCCTGCTAGCACCCATGAAAAGATGACCTGAAGAAAACAGTGCCAAAAAGATCACTCCAGTCCTCACAGTATCATGGCCACCAACCTTGACCCTCCTAGTATAACATCAAAGGTGGAAATTAGGACTAATACGGAGATTATATTTTTATATTGACACTACATCAAGACCACTAACATTTCAGATAAACCATAATGACATTTGTCCTCATTTAACTTCCAGTGAATTTCAAAATGTGACCTAGAGGTGAAAAGCTCTGTATCACATCATCAGTCTCTTGAACCATGCAGTCACTTATTACTGCTCCATTATATTACTCATCTAGAACCAAAAACGTGCACTTCACTTCCCCATACAGATAGAAATAATGGGCTCTTTGCCCCAAAATGATTGCTTAGCAATTTATCACAGGACTGAACAAATAAAATCTATTTTGCTTCAATACTAAGGAGTTCAAAAGATTGACATGCTATATCGTGTCACAGAATAATTATCTGTGAAATGATAAATGGCAAGGCTGTCACAGGTCCTTCTCATTTAATTTAACACTGAAGTTTGATACCAAGAGATACTATTGCCACACTGTTATTCCCATTTCACGCCTATTTCCACAGTATTATGCCCACAACAAATTAAGAAACTATTTCAATACAACCCAAATTACTGTGTATTTTAAATACCCTCTTATTAAAGAATTGAAGGCTCATATTCCTTATGCTCTGGTAAGATCATGTAATCCTGGGATAACCTTAGTTGAAAGGAATCCCTGGAGGCCACCTGACAAAACCTTTACTCATAGCAGGGCCAAACTCAACTTCAGATACACTTCAGGTAGAGCAACTTTTTCAGGGCTACGTTTAGCTGGGTTTTGAATTTATTCAAGGATGGAGTTTCCACAACTTCTCTGGAAAACATGATCCAATGTATGACTGCTCTCTGGTTTTTTTTTCCTAATATTTAATCAGAATTTCCACCTTGTTGCATCCTGCAGTCTGTGCCTCGCCTCTTCTCACTGACCACATCCAAGAAGGGTACATCTCACCAATATCTCTGCTGAATGTGTGAATCAATTCCAGTCCTATTCAAGTGAAGTACCAAACCTCCGCTCACTTTTCTTGTGCAATATCGGGGCCAATGATCAGTGCGACTGGTTTGATTCTCTCTTTGTTCACCTGGTCAACTAAATTCATTTATTTATGTGGAAAAGTAATTTGGATGTCATAGGGGAGCCACAATGCAACACTTTTACCTGCAAAATTAGGCCCAAAATTTAAAGGATCCACTTTATGCCTGTAAGAAGCATATAGGATACATAGAGATTGAAAACATGACCTAAGAGTACCTAGTCTTACAAGTTTTTATTTCAGATTCAAACCTCACAAAATCAGCAAGATTTAAATACTACCTATTCAACTGCAAGTGCAGTTGATCCCATGTGATCTCTAAACATAAACCTTTTGGGTGTTCAAGTTCTGCAAGTCCAACCCAAATTCTATTTGTATCCAAAAACAGCATCCTTCTGAACTTCAATCATGTCCAAAAAAGCAATCTTTGTCTCCTAGTCTCAAGAATTGTGCCTTGGAAGAATACAGCAGATCTTGAAACAGAAGCAGATCGGCAGCATATTCCAATATTCTTAACATAATTCTTTCCAAAACTAACTGATCTTATAGACAGGAAGGATGGCTATGTAAATCCCAATTTTCAGTGAATTAATTGCCATCATTTTCATTGAAATCTTGACTCTTTCTCTTCATCAGTATAAAAATATTCATTAAATGTTCATATGACAATTGACTGTCAGTCATAAAGCAGCAAGGAATTGTGGAAAAATAGCCTGCTGTGGTGAACAGAGATGAAAAGTAAGCAAGAGCTGCATGGCTTCTTGAAGAAATTCACCAAATTCAGAAATTTCAGAGAGCTCTGAAAGTTCAGGGTTCCTCAAGTTTTGAATTCCCAACTTTGGATCATCAAACTGAAAGAAGTATTATGTGCAGCTTTGGCATGAGGGGATTTCACCACTGAGGCTGAATTTTTGGTGCATGGAATGGCTAAACACTACAGTGCTGATGCACTGGGAGTGTGTTTTACTGACAGGTATCTCCCAATAGTTTTGTAAAATAAACCAAAATCACAAAGTGAAAAACATTTATTGCTCATTGTTACTCTTTTGTCCCTGATGAGAGAGATCCTAAAAATTATATAGTCTCACATATTTTTTGAACTGCAAAGATTTAACGCAAATAGTTCTATTAGATGCAGTGTATTACTCCCAATCTTAATGTTAAATGCAATTATACACCTGCACAACAAGTGTATCGGCCTCTCAGGCACAGACACCAGCAATGGTTGCACATTTTGGGGGCTGTCATTGAAGTTACCAGAGCAAATCACCAGTTTGATGTCAGCTGCCTTAACAGAAAGGGAAAGATCCTGCAACCAGTGCATTGTTCTGGGCTAAAACCCCAAACCTCCTCCACCGCTGCTGGTAAAATAGGCTCCCCCTTACACTTCCTCCTCCTTTATCAACGGACAGATGCTGCATCTCCAGATCAATGGGCCAGTGATTCTTTTACCAACACAAAAAGATGCAGCAATTTACCGGTTCGAAGATTTTCCTTTCTTAAATTCATCAAATCCCTTGAATCCCTGAGCTGTTAACTGAGTAGCTGTTGTATGAAAGTGCTAACATACAAGCACCAAGAGTCAAAATCATATGTTAGATTTTTCCAGCTTTATAAAGCATTTTAAAATGAGATTAAAATCTATGGATGGCATAGATAACTTTCCCCACATAACTGCTGAAATTCCACTATGTACAGTAACAAATGATGAAACATCGTTCAGTCTAATGTACATAGTCTCCTCTCCAAGTGTAAGGACTCACACACATGAGTATAATTAATGTTAATGGCAATCATCAACATAAATTGTCTGAATACTGAGAGGAATTAGTCTGTTAAAATGACCAACTGTACTCCCCAAACAATTGCTAGTCAAAACATTAACAGCAGAAGCTCTGTTTCCACTGGAATAATTTCCCTGTGTGGTCTGCTGACACTGAGATTATTTGGAAAGTAACAGGTTAAATAGAAAACAGCCTATTTTACACTAACTACACCGGGTAAAGCACACACTTCTAAATCAAGATCTACAGAAGGAACATAGTGCAGGAAAGTCCAAGGATAAACACATGAAATTAGATTGTCAAAGCAATGAAGGGGACTTAGCCATGTACTTTCCATTAATCTTCCCTTCACTGCTTTGAAAATCTCATTCACCATCTCCATTATTTACAGTTCTTTGTGTTTGTATATCTGTATACTTTTAGGTACCAAAAACTTCCACTTACTGTAAATGTTGAAAACAAAATTATCCTGCAATGGTAGTTTCCCAGAAATGCATTTTCAAAGCAGCGTGAAGGCTTTCACTGTGTGACACATATTAACATCAATTGGAGCCACACAGCTAAATCTCTCTGCAATTCATTGTCAATTTACTCCTTCCAGAATTTAATATTTTTTGAATTTGTTTTATTTTCCAGATATATTCATATTGCGGTATTTTATAGCACGGTGGCTACTCTAGGACAGGCCACACCTCTGGCAGCTGTTTGAATGTTCTAGTACAGACAAGGCCAACATCCGAGACTTCTAGTGGCACCAGTAAGAATTATGGCTGTAATCCAAAATATGACGTATTTTGATTATGATATATTATGACATATCTTCATATGATATATTTTCCTGATGTATATGTAGCTCCTAATGGTATCAGTGACAGATTTATGCACAAAAAGATACACATACACTTCTTTGGAAATGGCGTATGACAATGCTTCAGTCAGGAAGAGAAAATCAGTCAAAGATCATAAGGATTTTTTTTGAGGAAGCACAATATTGTTCTCCTTACACAAAATTCCCTTGGCTTTCAGAGGCAGAACCCACCTGCAGAGGTTCAAGGAAACCACTCAGCTAATGGCTTTCCCTGAACTGTGGCCACCTAGCCCCCTGTCTCCATGATTATTTCCAGAATCCTGTATTAGACATAATTATATGGATTCACATCTAAAAGTGAGGTTATCATTAAATGATAGACTAACTACAGACTGTCCTTGGTATTACTGAATTCAATATTAAAATGTGTTTATTATAAAGCTGTCAGTTAGAAGTAAACATTTTCATAGATCAAAACATAACTGAAAACTGGTATTACTGTAATTTTTATGTCAAAATTCTCCAGCTGAAAAACAGCACTGAAAATTACAACCAAATCTTCTTGAAGTTAATACACTTAATGCATTTTCATTAGAGAATTGTATTTCATAGACTGTCATGAAATAACTGTTGGTCTCCTCACCTCATAGTTCTTCATCTCAACATGCAAACTAGGCAAAAATTAGAGAAGACAACAGTCTTAAGAAATCAAGAAACCTTGCTTGAAGGACACTGAACACTCCACCTTTCTTTAGGACAAGAACCAAATCTTTGGTATGAACATGTTCCCAGGAATTTGGCTTTTTGACTTCACATCATCTTATACCAAAGACAATCTGCATAGTACATATATGCTATGAAAGGCGTTGACAACTGTATTTATAAGATATCTCTTTCTCAGGTGATATCAAAAGGTTAATCCTAAGGTTATGCCTGAGCTGTTCCCAGGCCCTTTTCTGACATAACCAGAATATGACTAAGGTGAACAAGTTTCTTTTTTTTTTTTTTTAAGTACATGGCCCTCTGTCTCCTTTTCTAAAGTTTTTCCTCAAGTGGCATAAATCATTTGTACTTCTGAAACGCTACAAATTAGTGCTACAGGAGCTTTGGATTTTGTAACTTTGTGTGCAGTCAGTAATATCTCTTTCACCCCTCCATAGACGAATGCAAGGTAAAATAAATTTCACTCAATGACAGTAATGTCCAGGGATGCAGTTTTATCGTGCATGCTTTATACTCTAACTGAATGCTGCCCTCACTGAGATCAGGAGAAGTACCTGAGCTTCACATTCATGTATTACTAGATTACTTCTTGGATCTAAAACATGATTTCTATTTTTAAATTAAAAAAAATTAAAATGAAAGCATTTCGCCATGCAGACATTTATCAGTGCCTGAAAGACGTGGCTCTGACAATGGAACATTATTATAAAACATGTAAGTACAGTAGAAAAAGACTACACTTTAAAGTCATTTTTGAAAGTTGTTGTATCATCGGATAGGTCTTTTATAAAATACAAATCTTTTTCTGAAAGACTTTATATGCATTCCTCTGCAGATTATGGTGGCTATTCACACTTTACTTCAATTTTTATAGCTTCCAAGTAATTCTGCAGAATAGTAAATACAGTTATTATAACCTTCATAACTGGCGGAGAGATAAATTTCAAGAAAAAGGGTTTGTTTCCCCTCCCACATGCACTGAAGTAAATCAGGAGTGATTCTGCTGCAGTCGATAGGACAGTATCTGCAAAACTGATGAAAAACAAGGTGGGGGGAAAGGCCAGAAATGTATAAACAAAGCTTTACTCACACTAAAAGTACAAATCTCACATCTTCTCTGCTTTTTGGCGGGGTTGTGCCATTGGAGTACTTACACCACACATAGCTCCATCACACTAAAGCATCTGAATAAGATCCAGACTGGCACTGGAGACAATGGGGGCACACAGGCTGCAAATCTGGCATAAAGCCTTGAAAATTAATGAGGATCTTCAAGTGCAGTGATTGTACGTACTGCATTTAAGCATATTACCCCTGAAACAGATGAGATTTCCAAGTGCTGTAACAGAAAACTAGAAAGACTAGCAAAGGATTAGGGAAAAAAATAAAAACAAACACTGAATGCATCCCACTTTTCTTCTTTACAGACACACACACAAGGAACAGCACTCATCTTAAGAGAGATCATGTGGCAAAATGATGACTCTGAGTCACTAGAAAAGAGAAAAATCTTTTAAAATACTCTTGGGACCAGGGCCTACTCTTCAAGGAAGAGCATTATTTTATCATCTGGCTAATGAGCCAGAGGAAGGTTTACCGTTGCTCGGCAGTGTTTTGCCTCCACCACTCTTTTCTCTGAAACAAATATGCCAACTTCAGTAAACAAAGAGAAGATGCACCGTGCTGCCGCTTCAAATTGCATACTGAGGAATATTTAAGCGGAGTAAAGGAACCTCAAGAAAAGTCACTGGGGAGGGCCGGTAGATTCCGCTTTTACAAAGGTTAAGAAAAATAGCAAGAAGAAAGAGGCGGCGATGACGATGCCCTCCCCGCACCCCCCCCACG
>NW_010190508.1:224949-240105 GCF_000695765.1 Mesitornis unicolor | reverse complement strand
TTCAATACCCTCATCAAGGTCATTTATGAAGGCGTTGAACAGAACTGGACCCAGCACTGAGCCCTGGGGAACACCACTTGTCACTGGCCTCCAGCTAGACTTTGCTCCATTTACCACAACCCTCTGCACCCAACCATCCAGCCAGTTCTCCACCCAAGAGAGGGTGAACTTGTCCAGGTCAGTAGCAGCCAGTTTCCTGAGCAAGATGCTGTGATGCTGGATGCTGGATGCTGGATGAATTAATGCTATTTAAAATGGGATCAGTGCTTTAGAGGCAGTGCACACATCATCTCATAAACGCAACAGATGCAAAAAAAAAAAAATAGCAGCACATATTATCACACTGAAAATGCATTAAAAATTCTCCCTAATGGCAAAAGAGTTCTGTTACTTTTGACTCTCCAGTTTGTATGGTAAGCAAGGTGGCACTCATGCTCAAAGACAAGTATGACTTTTCCAAGATCTTATATCAGGCTGCCATCTTCTGCAAAAGACTTTCTGAGGAGGAATATGTGCAGAAGTGGCAATGATAGACAGGTAACCATTAAAGATGATAGAAACAGGATGGGGTGCCAGAAAGTATTTCAAAGACTCAACCACCAAAATAGAGTCTGTCTGCTTTAAGCAAAATTTGCAAGTGCATACTAAATAAAGCGCTTAAATAATAGGCTGGATAAGGACAGACTTATGCACATATTGAAGTTCTTTGATGAACAGTTTCTTACTAGTGGGTTTAATTTTATACAGTTGAAAGGGCTGGAGTGAGCTGCTGGGATGTTAATAGTGAGCATCTTTGCTCACCAAGCTGAGTTGGTGGGTGGAAAAAGTTGTGGAATGGCCTTAAAGAGCATTCCAGAGCAAAAGTACCTCTGCTTTGTATTATATATATTTCAAAACAGGGGCAAACTGTTAATAACAAGATGAGGCATCAAGGCATGCATCAAGGATAACGAGTTAATCATTAAATTATTCCTGTCTGTTTACATTGTCAGACAAAGTAGCAGTCAAAACATTCAGAACGTTGCCTCAGTGCTAGCAAATCCACAGGGAAAATACCTTTTTGGCACTTAAAATATTTTTTCATGCTACTGAGTCATCAAAAGTAGTTCTGCATTGTTAAGCTTTGAATTAATTCTGCAGATAAAAGAGTCAATGAAATGTCTTTCAGACATACATAATATTTAGTGCAAATTGTGCGCTGAAAATTATTTATGCTGGAAAACAAGGAAACCTTTACTATTACTTTTGGTACTTTGTCATCTTCTCTAACACTGAGTATTATTGTTTTTGTGCTTGACCAAAGGATGTTTACCAGACTGACATAGTGAGAGGGATCTATTTAACAACCACAATGCTTTATACAGAAGATTAAACCCGCCTCCCTATTGCCACTACAATACCAGAGAGGACAGTTTTTCCATCCCTTGCTAGGACCAGCAGTATCTCATTGAATGCCACAGGCTCACCAGAAATGGTCAGAAATTATGAGAAAGGGGTTATTGCTGTCTTTCTTAAGAGTCACTTTCTCATTTCAAATAACATAGCTGACAAGCCACCAACCTGCCCTGGTGAGCCTACAGTCTGCATGAGGTTGAGAAGGATGAAGGAGAATAAAGGGGAACTAGAGATGTCTTGTCCTTTGGTGACTGAGCAAAACTGCTGGGAAAAAAGGTCTCTGCAGAAAGCTGCTCCCCAGAATGGTCACATCTGACTTGCTCAGGTCAACTGACTGGTGAAAACAGCAGTATCTGGACATCTGTGTTCCCCCTGTACAGGGAGTGGCCTGAAGGACCTGCCAGAGGCACCTTCTCTTGGATTCTTAATTAAACGTGCAAAACTAGAATATATTTGACATTCAGCTATGTGTGGTTTAGCAGCTCTGCTTCAGGATTCGCAAAAATTTAAGAGCACTGCAGAAGTCTCCTGGACAGTCGGCTTTCCACCTAACATGACTGCTACAGAGTTACAGAAAATGGGAAGATGCTTATGAAAAGGAAGATATAAATCTAGAGTAATCTTCTGTGTTTATGTACAGTGTATCTGTAAATAACTTCTACTGATTTACACCCACCTTAGGTGAGCATACTCCAGCCTATCCCCAGCCTGAAGATCTAAACAGTTTAGGTAAAACTACAAATTACTTTGATCGGTCAAATGTCCTCAGTCACTTCTTCAGTGAGGCACTCTCCTAATGAGTTCCTTAAGACATTCTCACTCACTTGCTTCTTCACTCTAATGCTACATAGTGGACACTACTGTTTTTGCTCTTTAGCTGGTCCTGGTACAACGGCACTGCTGGCTGCAAGGTACAGACAGATCTACAAACCTCTACATGGTTCTGAGAGCCAGGTGGCACACTGAAACATCACAGTCTGCAAACACATACCCAAACACATTCATCTTTCATGGGAAAACACTACGGTGTGTCAGAGATCCCCAGCCATTCAGAAGCCTGAAGATGTGATCATTTGTAACCATAGCTTTTTAGCCCATCTGCAAAACACACTTCTGGACCTAAAAAGTAGAGGTGAGCCCTTTGTCCCTATCATGAAGTGCAGCCATCAGAGCCCCTTGGCAGCCCCATGGGTGGTCAACAATGGAGTGGGTGACACAAGCATGTCTCAGCCTTCCTGCACTTCTACAGCTCCTATATAAAGGCTTTTCTTCATCTGACAGATACCTTGTTATCTCCCTGCAGGGCTGTGTTTCTGCATGCAGGGTGGTGGTTCCCCTTCACCCTTGTGCAAGGCAGCAGAATGCGGATGAGATAACTGGTCCTGGGCAGCCCCAGGCAGTCACACAGGTATTAAGCACTCAGCCTGAAGTTTTTCAAGCACCGAGAGCAGGTTCGTGATTATCAGCAATTACCTAACTGGGTTGGGTATTTCCACTCTTACCCTCTCTTGTTTGGTCACAAGATGTTTAATTAGAGAGGTGAAGAGAGTTTCGTTATATTCTCATTGCTGCCTTTCAAGGGTGAAGAATTGAAGAAATGCAACAAGCCCAATTTCCTTCCAGTCAAGATTAATTTGAAAGCTGTCTAGTGAAAATATATTTTTTCTTAGTCTGTAACATCCTTGCAGGTACTGGGAGAGCAGAGGCTGTAAAATAGCTAATGGACGTAACAAATTAAATTTTTTTCTCCCAAGTGATAACTCGTTCAATCACATTTTCAAAAAAAATTAGCAGCAGGATACAGCCTTTGTTGCTACTACCTACCTCAGCAGATTCCTTTATGATTATTCTTATTTTCTTGTGAAAAACATTTTATAAGTTAATTGGTTTGCTTGTTTACTGGCTATTTCTGAGTGATAGCTGTGACAAAATGCTAGTGGTGGTTGTTTTATTTAAAGTAAGATTTTTCTACTGAGATGAAGAGTAATATTCTTTAGTTCTCTCAAAGCCATGTGGGACAATATATTCCTGGTGAAAAACAATTTGGCCATTACTATGGACAACAAACTTAACTTGTGAAGGAATGAATGGAAAACAAGAAGAATGTTTAGCAAAGCTTGAAAGTATTTTATAAGTACATTTTTGTTTTATAGAAAGAGAAACCAAACATTGAAAGCTACCAGTTTTTAAAACTATTTTCTATGAAAAGTTATTCTGAGCACTGTCATAGGACAGGACTTTAAACAAGATGGAGAAGATAATTCCTGACCTTTGATTATCACGAACATTTATTCAAGTAAAGAATGATTCATGACAATTGCATGAATCCATCAAAGGGACTCATCTACTGCAGTAACTTCTATGATGAGTGCTTCTACAAACCCCACTGCTGAGTGACTTCCTACAATACTGTAACATGTGTCACGACATTTCACAGAGCACTGGGCATGGCATGGCCCAGTGGAAGACCTCCAAGGTATGGATCAGGTTTTGTTTTGAAGTAATATTAATCACTGGGGTCCAAATCCATGAACTGATTGCCATGGCAGCACGTCACTGCAGCCCAGATAAAATCATGAAGGTAAAGAACAGAATTACACCCCACTAAGATACTGCTGCAGCCCTTTACTTTAACATTAACATAACACTTTAAACAACTGAATGATGGCAGAGATTTAGAGTCCAAAGTCAGTGACATGCACTAGTAATTTCAGTTTGTTTTGACATTCATGTGTTATTGAAATCTGTAGTAAGGGAGTGAGCAAACACCTACCTGTCCACAAGCAGCATGGAGGAACTGGAGGCAGAAGCCAGATGGGGTACTGAGCACATAAATTGTTCTTTCTTCTTTGGATCAATATATTATTATTTTCCCTTCTTCAGTGCTGCATCACTACCACTTTTCCTACAGAGCTGCAGTTGACAGGGCACTATTTTAGAAGAAATAATGTGAGCAGCAATAGAACTGTACTGACACCGGGCACATTTCCTGCAAAATATACTTAGATTCACCTGTGCTGAGCCTAATTTCTGCTCATACAGCAACTAATACTCATATGTTTAAGATAAAACATACCTCTGAGTAATCTTGTGCATAACCCTAATTTCACACTTGTTTTGATGATGTTTTGAGAGCTTAAGCCTCATTTTCATTCTTATCTGTTAGCACAGAAAAATAATAGTGTATTTTCTACTGGCATATGTTTACTATCCTTGGGTTTTTGCAGTTTCATGGGAGTCAAGGCAGAAAAAACTCATGTCCAATGGACGTGGGAGCTGACTGAGTCTCATGGAGAAGATGACCATGCCATGCCTAGATAGTAATTTCTGAGAGAGGATTGAGATGTTCTATTCAGTGCCTTGAGGAACCATACCTTTTTTTATCTCCATCTTTTGCACTGTTATGGGTAACTGATCACAACTTAAATATTTTGCTTCGTAAAAGCATGTATCCTCTCAAGAGATACTGTAAGATAGAGTCAGATTCCTAGGCTGGTACAAACAAGCAGACGTTCCTTTTGAACATGCACAGGGAAACCAAATGCTCTTGTAATCCCACAGGACCTCCAAGAGAGATTGAAGTGTTCTTTGCTGCCTCCCTCCCCACCCTCAAAGCATCTAGCAGTTCTCAATACTCATTTCTCTGGTAATGCAAGAAGTAGTCATGGGTGAATGAAACTTAGCCTTTTGCAGTGCAGGGACATGCTGCCTTTTTCACTCAATTGAGCTGATTTCCTGTTCCAAGGGGTGCAGGAACCAATGGCACCTTGAGTGGGAATGAAATCCCTGGGTTTGCTGCTCCTTGCTGTTGATGAGATACAACCAGACAAGCCTGATCCCTGACTTCCGGCTCTGTCAAAAGACTCACCAGCTCATCTTGGGGACTTTGCCCTGCTCGTCTTCCTCCGCACCCCGCTTTGCATGACCTGCACTAAGTGGCAACTGAATGTTACGAGTGGAAACATCACGTGAGCTGGCTTCCTGCAGAGGTTATTTGCTTACTTGAAATGTCAGCTGGGTTATTTTTCTTGCCCTCTCTCCCTCCTCTCATCCTCCCCGATCCTCACCTAGCAAAGCAGATGAAGTGCCTAGAAATGTCACTCCAGCAAGTAAGTTCACTTTGGGGCATAAGTTTAATGTTGATAATGGTATTTGTTCTGTGGTCCTAACCATTATCTTACGCAAAGATAAGGTTCATTAGTAGCTCCTCTAAGCTGTGGACACTGCAAAGCTCATTAAGAAGCATGTTCATTGGCAATATTGCTTATTAACGATTGCTGCTTTTGTGCATCTTTTAGATTTACTCTGCTGCTTTCTTTATATGGGAAGTATTTAAAAAACTTCCAGTCACACTTTTGAGGCATGTATGTATGTGCAACCCATGCATATGCATAAACGCACATATGTTTATTATTACAATTAAAATGATAGCATTGTCCTGCAGTTCTTGTAGCAGACATAGATATTCCTATTTTTGCTGTTTAAAGGAAAGCTTCTTAATTCTATAGCTGATGAAGATAACATCCAGAAAACCAGAAGAGATTTGGTATCATTTCTCTTAAAGCTGATTCACACATTAAAGCTTAACTCCTAAAAATATTTACTTGCTTTATATTGGCATAATGTACTCCAGATGGATTTAAAAAAGAGATTCTGGAATGCATCCTGCATCTACTCTAAGATTGCTGTGTAGCTTTTCATATACCAGCAATATCAAATGCCTGTAACTTCCTAGGTAGAGACAATCTGAATGGGAAGATGAATAAGAGGAGATACTACAAGATTATAAAATAAGGAGCAGTACAGGGAAGGCAGGTTGAAATACCTTTTTATCCTTTTCTGTATAGCAAGAACAATGAACTTTCAACATGAAAGGAATACTTTTCCACTGAACATAAATCTAGATAGTGTCACTATTCACCACAAGATTACATTGCCATCATTAATACAGTGAAAATAATAAAAACCCCCAAACCTCTACCTAAAACACAATAGATGCAAAGAGTAATATTATAGAAATATAATGGCTACAAATAAACAAAAGCTTTTGAATGCACAAAACCTTGAATCTTCAGGGCATAAATTCTTCATTTTACTGCTCTGTGGATGAGTTAACTTTTATGTGCCTAATGCACGCTTTCCTCCCCAAAAATGGTTTCTCTTGGCTGCAGTTAGGCATGGCTCTTGGCCAACTGCATCTCTGGCTGAGCCACACAGCCCAATTCTCTGTAGGCACTGCAAAGAAACAAATGTGATCTCAAACTGCGCAGTCAGGTTTCCTCTCCCAAGTTGCACTATTAAGCTCATTAATGGTAATGAGGAAAAGAGCAATAATTTCAAAGTACCCAAATTTGAAAAATACTCAAATTTTCATCTTCATTGTCATGGGCTTTGCCACTATGGTAAGTTAAAAGACTCATTTGAAGAGAGACCAAATTTTATTCTCGAATTCATTCAATTTACCCTACTAGAGGCAGTGGGTTGCAAGGACCAACATGAGAACTGAATTTGTTTTCCGAGAAGCTTAAAATACTGGCCAGACACTGGAAATTTCTGTTATCTCAACACTTACTTTAAGTCTGACTAATGAGAAAAGTTATCTTTGGTGGCTTTCCTGAGTCCCAAATTAGGAGGCCATATAGCACTGGCATCCAAGCACCATCTCCTCTTATCCTCTTAACTGTTTACATAATGACTGATATCTTTGGGATGTAGAGCAGATTCCAATTTGTACACCAGTTCATTCTTTCAAAACCAAGCAATCTGGTGGTAAAACTTCAATATTTTAGCAAAGCCTCTGGGAATCAATATATGAATTGTGCATATATGTGAACACATATGCAAACATGAGCATGTTTATTACAGACTTTATTATTTTATAGTTTATTATGATGATGACGGAAATAGGGGAAATCAAGTAAAAAATGACAGCTGGGAAAACTTTTGCCTTGCCACTTGCTTCTTTGTATGTAAAACACCTTTTTTTGCTTTACAGTCGTTGAAATGCATATGAGTAGAGTAAGCACAGGAAAGTCTGCTTGAATCATTGCCATCACTAGAAGAAACTTATCTTGTTCCCCAAAAGAGAAACAGTCCACCTCTACTCCCTTCTTGGTTTAACAACTAGCAGTAATATTGCCCTATTTGACAGCTGTAATCCATCTTCTAAAAAGTGAATCAGAGATAATCAGCAATGAGGCTGACTTATCTCTGAACTTTGACAAATATCAGCTTCTCCACATGCTCATGTGGAACACAAACTTTCTGAAGCATGTTCATAAGAGAGATACGGTGCAAGTCGTTCCAAAACATCCAGGCTGCTCCTTCCCAGAAATCAAAATGAGATGTGTGTCTAAACACCATGGGATGCTTTATGCCATTGAGTCACTGCAGGGACAAACATCCTGGCTCATGATGTAGTCCTCAAGTGTGAAGGAAACAGAGAGCTGGCTGGGAAAAAGCTGTGGCTGATTCACGCCATGCATTATAAATATATATACACAGACACACATATATATCCCTTTACCATATGGGATCACAAAAGGAGATAGGAGAGCACAGTCCATCCAGAGCTGTCACTGCAATCCAGACTACAGGTACGGACACATACTTCTGTCTTGTTAGAGTATTCTAAAGAGAATGCTATGGATTTGGCAGTGGAAAGGCTCTGGGAGGCAAGTTCTCATGGAAAAAAAAGATTAAAAGAGAGAGATAATGATGCTAAACATGACTGCATGCAATTATAAGTCCACAGTGTCTATGTCTTTCATATGCAAGCAGATACAGTTACCTCCTTTATTCTCAACAGTTACAGGCAGTATTTGTGTCATAGCAACTCTTGGAAAAAACGAATTAGTTACTTGAGATTTTTTTCAAGCTGCTCAGGGAATTCGTTTGCCACAGTGATCATTCAGTTGACCAGGACACGAGCAACCTGGCGTGGCTGTCTCCGGCACAGCTGTACTCCTGAATCCCAGCTTTGGCCAAGAGGGCAGTGTCCAGGCTGTGCCGTGCTGTCTCATCCCCTGCACAGATGACAACTATGGCTGTGGTGTGTTAGCCAGCATGCAGCCTGTTGTGCTTGTGGCAGGGTGGTTTCACTGTGTGCGGCTACAAAGTACAGCTTTGTATAGGCAATATATGTTGAGGCAAGAAGCGTTCTACCGCTATAGCACACGCTGTAAAGTGTTTCTATTTTAGACACGACCTCAGTCATCACTATTATTTCTACTACATACATTTGCACTGATGTGCCAAAAGTTGGGGGGAAAAGAGCATGGGAATCCCAACTGAGCAAAACGTTGGAGTTCCTCTAGTCTCTCTCCACATGATTCCCCTAAGCCATTCAGATCCTCTTTAGGAAATCACAGATATGCTGTTTTATCACCCAAAAGCTGAAACGAGCTTTCACAGATTTAGATGCTGTAGCTGCTGCCCAAAGAAACTTCAATTCTAAGCTGGAAGGCAACCGATACCCTTTTATCCTTTGCAACTATTGCATATGTCGTGAATTTTTAAAAGAAAAGGTTGTGGTCACATCATCAGCTGCAAGGACAATCTTTCTCCAAGTTCCCATTGTCACAGATTTTCACTATAGCCTCTTCCACAACATTTTAAGCAACATGACTGTACTGTGGTCCACTTGGTCTGCATGGACTAAGGGGTGCTCAGTAGCACCCCTTCTGCATTCCTTTGGATAACTCCTTATGAAACACTCCAGTCCCCCAGACATAAATAACCAAACATGAACAGATTTATGCAAGTCCCTAAAGTAGTGTGCACGTCTCTCAGCTGATGGCCTTCTAGCGTGGAGACAGAAAAGTTGTCTCAAGGATTTGACCTGCCACCTTTTTTAAGCAATCGGTTAAAAGTGTAGCAGTGTTCTGAAAGAAAAGAAGAGGAAGAAGGGAAAAGAAATTTTAGTCACCTAATAGTGACATGTGGTTGCACTGGTTGGAAGGAGCTCACAGACCGTGTTTTTGCACAGCATTTTTACAGGCTTTGGGGCGAGTTGCAAGCTCACCAGTTCATTATCTCCCTCTTGGTCAGGGCCCAGAGCTGACACTGGCTGGGTATTTTTCAGCCTTTAAAAAAAGTAAATTACACTCCAGAAGGCCGTCACTTTTTGCACAAATGAGGAAAACCTGAGATGAAGCCATACCACAAAATAATGAGTTAATGCAGAGATAGTCACTGAGGCAACCCTGCAGAGTTCAGCTCCTGGCTTTGGATGGCACACAGCTGGGTGCTGCTCCTACAGCCACTGGCAACACATGCACTGGTGAGATGTTCTCTGAAAGCACTGGGGTTGCTGGTGCTATTGGTGTTGCTCTATCTGTTAGCAAGCAGTGCTTTCTTTTCAGGACTCAGTTTGAGGACAACCTTTGGTCCACACTGTAAAGCAATTTGAGATGAAAGCTGCTGGCTGTGTAACACGTATGGTTATGAGTCAGCAGCTTTCACAGTTTCCCAGTTTTATTTTGAGTTTGATTGCTTGTTTGTTTGCGTGTTTGTGGTTTTTTGCGGTTTTGTGTTGCTTTGTTGTTTTTTTTTTTACTTTAATACCAAAAGAGCAGCATGAAATCCAGGTCTTTCCCTCTGTTGTTCCCAGTAAAAGGAATAACTTATACTTCCAAGGAGTTGCTAAGTAACAATTTCACCTGGATGTGAGATCAACTTTCACCAGCTCCTGTCTTGAAAGGAAGAGTGCTGTTATGGTACGAGCAGAGGTCAGTACTTAGGAGATCTGGTCTCAGCCCCATGACAAGGAGGCATGTGACCTTCAGCATGAGTCTCAGCATCCCAGGACTCAATTCCTCCCTCTCAATTAAAAAGTAAAACATGCCCTTAACATTTTACTTTAATACCCTGTGAAGATGCTGTTGCAACCATGTTACTCTATAGGGTAATTCTAAAAGGGAGGTGAAAATTGTGCTCTTGATTGCTTGCTGTTTTATTAAAAAGGATATTAATTTGCTCCTAAATTGGCAATGCAAAAGTGAAAGTGAATTCAGTGTAACGAGTGTGGTGAAGAACTGAATTTGAGAAGCACTCAGTGTTTTGTGGGTTGTCTGACCTTCAGCTGAAACCACTACATTTTTCACACTCCAGCCAATACTTTCAGAAAAAAAGAAAGCAACATAAGGTACCACAGTTGGATTTGCCAGGTATGAGACAATACAAGAGCAATGTAACTTTAAGGACACAGAAGGGTTTGTTGCCATCTCTGTTGGTAGAAATAATAATGCCTTGCATTTAGCAAGCATTATAATATCTGTCAAGCATGTAACAGTATCTTATCCTCAGTGCTGCAATGCTACCATACAGCTCCATGTAGGTCACTTTTGTTTCATTTAGGGCTCTTTCATGTAGACATAATGAAGAGTCTTTCTTTCAGTACAAAAGAAAAATTTTGTCTCTCCAATGGTTAACTCTCAAAATTCCACAAGACAGAGGAGAGATGGGAATGAGCTAAAAATCTGCAGCAGGGCTTTGCAAAGTCCTACAGGCTGTGGAGCTGAGCTGGACATCTCCTGTCTCCTGAGACTTCATTTCTGTTCTCTTGCACTACACTGACAAAACAGCTTACCTCTGTTATCTGAGCAGAGAAAAGGTCCCATTACACAGCTCATTACACATCAGAAGATACCTGAATTTAGCCTTAGTCCTAGAGAGGGCAGTCTTATAAATTACTTTTGCCCTGAAATGGACTTCCAGGCAAAGCTAGTGCATTTCCATACAGAAATATCTCCTCCATAAAATGGGTCAACCCTGAGACAGCAACATTTGTAGATGGGAACCAGTGTTTTAGTATCATTATTATCAGTGAAGACTACAGGGAAACTCACAGCAGCCTGGGACAAGCAGGTGAATAGGAAGACAAAATTCACTGATGACAAGTGTAGGTAATGCTTACTATGAAGTAGAATGGAAAATTACTCATACTTGAATTGGTGTATATATTGCCTGTCATTGCCCATGGCAAGGGAGAACTAAGCTTAACCAGATGAAAGAAAAATCTCCAATATCTGGTACAGTGAGCCAAGTAAATAAACAAATTATTAAGAAGCAGAAGGATGTGACAGAAAACGAGACAGAACATATTCTAGTAATGCAGTTTCTTTAATGTGAAAGGAGTTAATGGCTACCTTCAACTGGGTCATTGGTCTATAGCAAATAACAGCTTCTCACAAAGTCAGCGGGTGTCAGATGTCTCTTATTTATGTGTTGAAAGGACAAAGTAATTTATGTAGGGAGGTAGCTGGAAACAATAGGAGCTGCCATCCCTGCCAAGCTCTCATCTGGAGACAAATCTTTGGGCAGTGGTGGTTACCCTGACTGCTGCTGAATGGATGTGAGCACTGCTTGGTGAGATCTAGAAAGGGGTGTGTGGCAGAGAAAGGAGCAAACCCAACAGATGATGGGGTGCAGAGCAGCAGAGCTCCCCACGGCTCTGAAATGATTGGCAGAACAGACTCGAATGTCGCGAGCAACAGGACTATCCACTGTTTGCTCCTGCTGCATTTGTGGCTAAAGCAGTCATGAGCATTCTTTGCAAATAAACAGGTAGTGTCAAGGTGCATACCTGGCTTGTGTCATCTGTTTCTCCTATAGGAAAAAATGCTACAGGGCTTTAAATACTGATTTACCTCTCCAACCAAAGGGGAAACTGTTCACTGTATTTGCTAACATGCCCTTATCTCTGAAGAACAGCTAGCAATGGATTCAGAATAAACTATGGGATTCAGGAAAGAGAAATGTAATGACAAACAGCAGAGAAGTTTCTGAAGGGAGCCTGAAAAGTGCAGGTTTGGCATTTGGCAAATATGGGAGGACAAAACAGGAGCATTCCTCTAAAGAGTGGAAGTTTTTCATACATATTTTGCATCCCTTAACACAAAAGCAAAAAAAAATCAGTGAAACTAAAAAGAAAGAAAAAAAGAAAACAAACAAAAAAAGCAGGCAATACTTTTATATATAGCTACCTGAAAAATGTGTTGCTACAGAAGATCACTGTGACCAATTGAAAGACCATCAAAACAGGAGTCAGTAGCTATAATAATAAGGGCCTGCAGATGACCAGCTTGTTCCTAAGTGGATAGAAGTCCCTTTATTTCAAGACATTAAAAAATAGGCTGGCAGAAATAATCAATAATTATCTCTAAGGGTTTTTTGCTACCTAGAAAACGCCAGGAAACGGTCCATAAGTTAAAGAAGACACCGGGCAGAAGTATTGTACATTATAGATGATGATGTAGAAAATATTATCAAGAATAAACTTTCCAACATGCAGACTAGCCTATGAATTGCATTAGAATAGCAGAATGTCTCTAAACACAGGGAACTTGAGGTACAGGGATAACATTTCAGAGGTATCTGAGCAGATACAGACTAGCACTTATATACTCTGTCCTTTTAGAATCATAGAATCACAGAATGGTCTGAGTTGGAAGGTGTCTTAAAGATCATCCAGTTCCAACCACCCTGCCATGGGCAGGGACACCTCCCACTAGACCAGGTTGCTCAAAGCCCCTTGAACACTTCCAGGGAGGGGGCATCCACAACTTCCCCAGGCAACTTGTTCCAGTGTCTCACCAGCCCCACAGTAAAGAATTTCTTCCTAATATCTAGTCTAAATCTACCCTCTTCCAGTTTAAAACCATTACCTCTCATTCTATTGCTACCTGCCCTTGTTAAAGGTCCCTCCCCAGCTTTCCCGTAGGCCCCCTTCAGGAACTAGAAGACTGCAATAAGGTCCCTCCAGAGCCTTCTCTTCTCCAGGCTGAGTAGCTCCAACTCTTTTTGTATTATGGTTAGAATATGAGACTGATTCTGAGGACTTCCTGACTTTCCATGGTGCTTTCATGAGTTCCCAGTACAAATGGTTTGTCTTTTTGAGAACAATACTTCTTAGCCTGAGTGAAAGTGGCAGAACCAGATTCAAAGCACAAAGAGAAAAAAAGACACGTGATGTACTTTTAACTGGCCAGTACACCTCTTAGAGATCTGGATGTCTTTGATTTTTTCTCCCACACCCACACACTAGGCCTCTGGAAATGGGAGAGTTGCTAACTGCACCCGAAAAATAACAGCTGCTGTAAAAGAAGAAACTAAGGAAACCTTGCTTTTGTGTGCAAGAGAAGCCTTAACAGGAAATCTACCAAGTCAACATTTTAAAAAACTTGCTATCACAACAATAAAAAGAAACACAGCCACATCTGTATACATATCCACATGTATACGAATGGAGCCCCATAGATTATGGGGTTCTGTGTTACACCAGCTGTTTCAACCAGGAAGCGCTTTGGGTGCCCTCTCCCTGTCCAGACAATGTGAGAAAGCAGAGAGATCTTTACACCAGCACATGCAGTGAGCTGTGTAATAGCTTTCCAGTGACAGACCTGCTATAGGAGGAGAGCATCCTTCCTTGTCCTTCTAAACCAAGCAACAGAGCCCGCCACAAGGAGCTTTGATGGGAAAAGAGAGCTGCCTTCAGGTGTGTGGTGGTGCAGACAGTTGTTCTATCATCCAGTGACTCCCCCTCACCCAGGGAGGGGAATTGGGAAAAGGAAAGGAGACCTGTGGATTTAAATAGAAGCTGATTTAATAAAATAATAATAAGCAAAACCAATATTAACAACAGTATTAGTATAAAGTACACAGAATTATACTCTGCTGATATAGTGTTCATAAGCTGTAATGGTTACTATGAGTGGGCAAGTAGGCCTTGGAAGTAGAATGATGGGTGAGACCCTCCTGGTATAGCAGCCATTGTGGATAGAGAGCTGTTGTCAGTAAACTCCCCAGTTTATAGTGAGTGTGACATTTATGGTATGGAATAATTCTGTTGACCAGCTTTGGGTCAGCTACCCTGGTTTCCACTCCCCCAGCCTCTGCACCTGGTTAGTTCGAGACTCCTAAAGACCTTGATCACTGCATACCAGTGCCAGCCGAAGACTAAAACAAAATGTGTTATCAACTTTATTACCATGAAATTGAGTACTGTAGTCTTCTCAGAAATGGAGGTTTCTTGAATAGAAAATTGATTCTATAATTCTATCCCAGCGAAACCAGGACAGGGTGACGCTCCACCTTGGGGCAAAATGCTCCCACCCTCACTGCAACCCTCTTGTCCAACAACCTCACTCCCCACAACCCCCAAAACACATATGAAAACAAAGCCCTTGCCCTGGGCTTGGAGAGTGACATCCCTCTCAGTGCAATGGCCTGGGAGCGGGTTTGTCCCCAGCAGGAGTGGCTCCTGCTGAGACCTGCTCAGAAGGTAGTGCTGACCTGTGGAGCAAACTGCCAGCAAAGCCTTGTCCAGCAGTGAACTAATTTAGTCTCTTGTACAGTTGATGAATGAAGAATTTCCTCTTGAGACTAAATTACAGGCCTTGTCAGAGTTGCTCTTCCATGATCTGTTATTTAGATGTAATTTTCCAACAGGGTTGGAAGACATAGCCATGAGCTAGAATAGTATTTGCTGTGAACAGCTGCCACACACCGTCCTTCACATCCCACACCCTTTTCAACCTCCCCAGTATCCTCCTTCCTTCTCCTCCCTCCCTACACACATGCAAGATCCACTAGGCACAACTTGTGTTGCATTTGTTAGATCCTCGTTGAGGTCCTTAATTAAAACACAAGAATGGCATTTGACCACCTTCCCTGTGCCCCGTTGTACAAAGAGTCACGTTGTGTTTGAACATGCTTAAAAGCAGATGAGAAGGCTTTTTTTCAGACACTGATGATTACAAA
>NW_010190508.1:219373-224918 GCF_000695765.1 Mesitornis unicolor | reverse complement strand
TTCCCTTTTAGCTTGAAAATAGATTTGTGATCCTCCTTTGGCTTTTTGAACTGTTGGAAGTCATGTAAACACACAGTGTGTTAGTAAAGCTCTGTTGACCTAATGGCTGCTGAGTGCAAAGCGATTACATTAAACTTCTATATCTCATTAAGCTGCAGTCTCACCTACTTAGAGGTCATTAATGATGAAGTCTGAAAACAAAGGTAGCAACATTCTAGCTAGTCATTACCTAACGAAGAAATGGTTGGGTAGGACTATTTAAAGGAGTTTTGTGACAGTCCAATAATTGTTTCAGGCTTTAATCCCAGGATGCGATCTCAAATTAAGAAGATGACTATTTTAATGCAGAGCAGTAAATCTGAATGCTAGGGGAACATGTTACAATGCAGTCCACAGACTCATCCAGGAGTCTTTCTGCTAGACATGCATCATAAATCCACAGGTCAGGGAAGCAATCCAAGACACAGGGCTCTATTTTATCCATGACACTCACACCTTTCCTCTACACAAACTGGACTATGTGCTCAGAAGGAGCAAGCTGTACAGCCTGAATAATTGAAAGTCCTGTAGGTGAGGAGCTGGGATCCATGTTGTATAAATGACGATGACCAAAAAGCTTGAAATAATTTTCAAACGTAATGCTGGTGTAGAGCCTAAACAAATCAAGGAGCTGCTGACTGCAAATTATATCATTTTAGAACAGTGTGAAGAGGTCACAGGAGAAAATGCTTAGGGATTAATTTGAACTTATTTGCACACAGGGCTTGACCAAGTAACTTATTTTATAGCCTCACTAATGATACCTGGCACTTTGACACTATCCAAAGCTAACCCCCATGTGATCAGCAGGATGGGTGTGTGTGGGCTCACAAGTCTGGCTCAGTTCACATCCTTGGACCAGCATGATGTGGAAGGAGTCCTAACCACAAGTGCAAGGAGATCCTATCACAGGCAGATGCTGAGCAGAGAACCTCCTGGAGACCTCGAAGCTTCCTGGTATCTAGTGGTCTTTCCTTTGGGTGAAACCACAGTAGCACAGCATGGTGTGGCTGGATGGGTACAGAGCAAGGTTGGAACCTTTTGTTTTCCTGAAGAGAGCTTTCATTCCTCTGCTTAAGCTCCTGAGGTCCTGCTTTGCTCCAGACGGAAACCATAGCGCTGTTATCCAGGAAGGGGGACTTCCACTTGCACTTCGTCCCTCCATCTTCGTGACTCCAGTAGCCCTGGCCGCCGGTCCCTGAAACACTGTCCCCTGGGGGAGCCTCATTTTCCCCCTCATCCTCAGCCATACAGGGAGCTCTAGGAAAGAGATGTGGCCGTATTTGTGGACAGGCAATAGAAATAGTGCCATCTACTGACAAGTACGAGCATCTAGCCTCGTTGAGACTCAATGAGGTTATTGTGACTGTGACATGTGAAATGCCATCACAACCCACATCTTCATATTCTGGGATGAGAGGGCGGAAGCATAAATGTTATAGTTCATTTACACCCACTCCTGAGCCTGAACAACGTGCATTAGTGTAGCTAGAACCCTGCAAGAGAGCACCAGAATACTATTTGCAAACCTACTCCTTTCTCTGTGCACTAATCTTCCACCAGCTGATTGCCATTTTCTTAGATTTGTCTTTGATTTGAGAGTACCTCCACAGTCTTTGTGTGCTGGCTCGTTGGAACATTTTAACCAATCGAAGGCACAAATTAGGGTCCCTCTTTCCTAAGTAACTGGACAAACAACAAACCAAAAAGACAAATCTGACTCCCAAAGACAGTCACTGAGCACAGATTGCAGTTGATCTGTGTGTAGCTCATGAGCAGTACTCTATATGTAAGCAATTTTTATGGACATGCAGGTGATTTTGCATGCTGTTCCTAGAAGAATTAAATAATGAATGACTTCATCTTACCTACAGTTTAGCCTACTGTGTAATTTCTGTTTGTTCCAATGACAGTGGCTTTGTTTGCAGAACACTTTTTTCAGTATAACATTATGACAGAGTATTTAGTTCTGGACCAGCTAGCACAGCTGCATACATAAGTGCTCACTAGCAGCAAGCCAACCCAACACTCCACCTGCCAGGGCTGTGGATGCTCGGTTAAATGACACACAAGCCTTTTGCAGGGGAGAGTCTGCACAAAAAGAGATTTTTCTTTTCAACAACATGCAGGCAGTTGTATTTAAACAGCCCAAAATTAATCTGAAAGGGTTTTTTCCGGTTTCCACAACTCCCTATTAGACAGCCCAACCTTCTCTATAACCCCAAAAATATTTTTAACCCACAAAGAACCAGGCAGGAGGGCTGCATTTCTACTTCTCAGGGTCCCATGCCTTGTGTTGTGTGACATACTCTGCCCTGTTTAAAAGGAAATCAACAGCAGCTCCCAAGAAGGCTTAGAATACAGCCTGGCATCTCTGTGCTGAGCCCTGGTACTCACAGAGTCCTGGCCGCACAGCTTCTCCTATAGCGCCTTGGTTGTGAACAAGACTTGCCTTTGCACAGCCTCCTCCCCATGAAATTCATATTTCCAGAGTTTCCTTGTTGCCAGGTCCCGAGGAGCATACCCGTTCACTGTGAGAAACATCTGGTTTCCCTCCTTGAAATAAAACACATCAAGCAGTGAATGAAAATCCTTAATGCTGGCTACCGATTTCTAAATGTTGGCTATTGTTGTGCTTTTTGTACATAGGTGCCAAAATAGATGGTGAATGGCTGCTCACATCCAGGCAGGTGAATAAACAGCTACTGACACTGACAGACACTACCCCAACTGCTGATGAAAAGAGGAGCAATCCATATTTTTTATGCAGGTCAACGGAAAGCACAACACTCATCATGATGTCAGAAGCAATGTCAGGACTGAACTGCTCAGCAGATACAATCCATAAGTCAATTGTCGTATCATTAGAGACCACTTCATCAATAATATGGAAAAAATCCTTTGACAATTTTAAATCCTCCTGGCAGAAAACAGCCTGATCTCCTTCCAAAGAAAGAAGGTTTTTGACCAAGGTAAGAATGTTCTCTGGGTCTCTTTCCCACCTGCATCCTGCCGGTGTGGTACCTCTCCCTGCTACCACCTCTGGATGTCTTGGAGAGGGGGAGTGATATGTCTATCTTGGCATGGAGACACTGCAGGATGCCTGCACTCAAAGCAGGGGTAAGGAATTGCTTAAGCCTTTGCCTGTTTGTGTTCAGAGAAGGGTAGGCCAAATTTCTTCTCAGCAATGTTCCCAGTTCTCAGGATTGCACTACAAATTTCAGAGAATAGTTGGTGTTTTCCTTCAAGACCCACAAGATGAGGTCCTCCAGAATATTTCTGTTTTCTCTTGCATTCACTTTTTTTCTCTAAGTGTGATTTAAAGGTTCTTTAACAACTCAGAAACCAAAAGTCTGAAATGCTTCCCCAAATATAGGGTTAGTTTTGTTTCATCCCAGCACTTTTAGGGCAGTGTCAGAGTCAACACATGCCAGTTAACAGCATTGGGAATCCTGCTTGAAGCATTTAAGGGAAGCTTTGATTCTTTCCATTAATGGCCTCTTAAGAGCTACACCCTGCCGCTGCCACATTTCTTGCAGGCATAAACCCTGACATTCAGCATTTAGCACTTCTCTATATAAGGGGGGTTTGTACTTGGTCTTCTTCATCAGCCTCAGTTAATAATTCTGGTGATTTTATCTCCATTTTTATCTGCTGCAAACCTCTGGGTGCTTGCTGTGTTTCCCCAGCTAGCAACCCTGCTATCAGTGACAAATGTTTCAAGCTGTCGGGACATTACTTGAAACCACTGGTAGCCTAAAGGTGAAGTATTTAACTATATTGCATTTGGGTTAACAACTCTGATGGCCCCTGCATTAGCAGCAGCCAATTGCTATTGGTGGAAGCATGGCAACAGACTTTGCATGGCCCATCCTGGAGCAGCTCCACTTCCTCGTTCATGGCTGGAGACAGAAGCTGCCATGACTTGCTGCATTGCTCCAGATTCCTTAGGATTTCCCTGAAAATGTGATCTGTGTTGCATTTTTTCATACTTCTCAGTTAGTCCCTAGTAGGAGAAGGGGTGGGGTCAGGTCTGTTTTTAGCATATTTTTCCTTTGGTTTTAGAGTTTATTTAAACTGACTCACATTTAATTGTCCTAAGGTAAACAGATGAGTCACCCAGGAGGGAATACACCCCCAAAGGTCAGGGTTCATAGCAAGTTTTTTTTCATTCTTTCTTTTCCTTGGGCTTAAATAAGGAAAATTGGGTTGTTTGGAAAATAAAACTATTTTATTTGGGACTTTAGCAGACAGTGACTCAGATTTTTTCTTTTCCTGAACTTTTTACTTTTATATAAGTAAGACTCTTGGTAAACAGGTATTGGGTCCACACCTGCCATGGAAAGAGCAGCAGTTCAGCACAGTGTGTCACAGAAGCTCTCTTGTTCTGCCACTGAAATTAGCTGGTTGGCTACAGGGAGATTCCTGATAAATTTTAATTTGAGCCCTTCAGATAAAACATGCTGCAGGGCCCCCTTTTTTTTTTTCCTTTTGGAAAGTTCATAATTAGTCAACAAGAAAACACTATTAAGAAAATAGAGGAAGATAAGAGCTGCAAGTTAAATTTTGCTGCTGAAAAGTTAGCTGCAACCCCTTGAAATCCCTTGACAACTTGCTACTAAAATTTTTCTCTCCTAGTAAAACCCATTCACAGTAACACATTGCTATTTCTGGCCTTGCTTGTCTATGTGGGATGTGTCTCCAGCTCTGTGTTGATGGTGTTGGCTATGGAGGCGCTAGCTGGTGTGGTGTGAGGTTGTCAAAAAAAGCCCGTACATTTGTATTTCCCAGCTCTTTTACTTTGATCTGGTTTTTGGGCTTGGAGCTTGCTGAAGTCTATCTCAGGTCATGCTAACAGCACCTGTATCTCTGCAAGAAAGGTCTTGCTCATTTGAGTTTTATTGCTGTTCCCTTCCCTCCTGTCAGTAATAGAGAGAAAAAGACACCAGTGAAACACTGTGGAAACACAGAGATGTAGAAATCACACTACAAAAGAGTGATGAAGAAAGATAATTGCTGCAATGGTTGCAGCTGGATTTCAGCTCCTTCTCCCTCATCATGACTTTTCCTCCACCAAGCTGGACAGTGCTAGGACCATTATATAATCTGATCAGAGATTTATAAGAGCAAAGGATAAACTGAGGTTTTTTCTGAGCTCTTGTCCTATCTTGCTCTAGAATGACAAGACTCCTTGGATGTGCTCTCTAGACCACAAGTCCACCATTCCCTGTCAGACAAAGTCTGGGAGACATCTACCTTCCTCTTTTGCTTCACAGAAAGAGACGTCCCAGACATGATTCTCATTTCAGAAACTGAGGTGCCTCATTCTGCCAGCATTGAAAGGCAATTGGATACAGCAGGGTTTTCCCACAAGCTTCTAATTTGCAAGGCTGTGAGTGCTTTGCACTTCCCTCCCCTTTCTGTGAAATACAGAGGTTAACAATGCTTCTGTTGAGATCCCTCTGAGATACCATGGTCCTGCTTTGATTAAATACAGCTCTCCATG
>NW_010190508.1:150015-219342 GCF_000695765.1 Mesitornis unicolor | reverse complement strand
AGGGAAATATTAATTTTCCCACTGCATTTCTCTTGATATTTTTGAGGGTTTTGAAAATTGGAAACAAAAGGGAAAACTCCACATTTTCAAATCCAAAATGTTCACTTAAATGGAAAGACATTCATCAAAAGTTTGCACAACCAACAACATATTTCACAATTTTATTTTGCTTTTTAAATTACCAGCTAAGTTTTCCAGCTTGTTATGAATATTTAAATGTGAATTAGCAACAGAGATACTTTGTGAAAAATAAGCATACATGCATAAATGACAACAGTAACTTTAAGGGCAACTCCTGCTACATTTTGACAACATTTGGTAAATGACAAATTAAAAACAAACACTAGAAGAACTCACTTCTGCTTTTTGTCACTGCTTGGGCTGTAGTGTAAGTCAACGAATAATATTTCAGTGATGACATGTTGGGTTTACTTGTGTGTAATCAAGTTTACCTCAATTTGACTTAGAAGTGATATAGTCATCTTCACAACTACCTAAATCAAACAGTATTTGTTTGCTGGGTCTCTGAGAATCTACTTGTTAGTCCTTGTTGGAGACAGAAGACCGGACCTTTGGTGTGGTTGAGCATGACTATTACTATACTTTTTTGTCCCTCTATGCTCAACTTGAATGCCTAGACAGTGAAGCACTTTCAACAGTCTCATCCCAGAATAGAAGACTTTTAAAATTAAGTTTATATATTCAGAGATTATGAATCCAGTTTAAGGGAGCTAGGTTTGAAAATATGGGCCCCAAACCCCCAGGAATTTATCCATCCACTGTCTCTGGCTTTTATAAAAGTCAGATTTGAGCAGTTCCAGGTGCCTACAGATAAAGAACAAGGTAGAAAGTCACATCTATAGTTGCTTGGTACCCTCTGCAGTGGTAACCAGTATTTAGTACTGAGTCCATAAACCTCTTTCGTGACTGTACATGAAGCCCAGCTGCTTCCCTGTGAAGAAACCTAACCATTTCCAAATTTCCTCCCCTAGCCCTTTTGGGTTACTGAAAGCGATTCCTAAAGCCACTGCATCTTGCACCTGAAAAGAATCTTGATTCCAGACCCACTAAACTTCTTCCACATGATCTGTTTTTATTTCTTTTGCACTTATTTGCTCTCTCAAACCATCTTAACCAAAACCATGGGAAATACCATGGTTTTCCCTTCGTCAAGCAGAAAGCCTCAGTCTTTGCAGAAAGCCTCAGTCTTTGCAGAAACACCTTAGCCCTCTCATGGGGGGCTCTGGAGGAAGCAAAAGCCTACAGCCAAGTTCTCTCAGTATTTTGGAAACCAAAGGGAATGCATAGCAACAGAGGATCTGTTTGTATTTATGCTGTAGTTACCAGAGCCTGCTTGGTCTTTTTCCCCATGCTCTCTACCTCTTGTTCTCACTCTTCTCTTTTGAGTGGCAAATGGTTACTGGGTAACACTGGATCTGCTCTGTATGTTTCTTTAGTTCTGCCGCTGTTAGTAGCTACTGCCCACTCTTCCAGCCCCAAGCACACAGACCTGACAGTGAGGAGATCAAACAAACACAGCTGCTCCCGTGTCACTCCTGCCACCAGTCAACTCGCTGTTTGCCCTGCTCCCTGAGCCCACAGCAGCCAGGGTGCAGCTGAAAGAGGATGGCTTTGAGTTGAAGGTGTAAATACCCATAATTAGATATGAACTACGTGTAATACCCATGATGGGGTCTGGTGGGAAACAGGTGGGGCAGAAAGCTGGGAGAGGCACACTGGAAAAAATTCTCCTTACTTGATTTGATCTCAAGCCATGGAAGCGCATGGAAAGAATCCTCTGGAGTTGTGATGGGCTTCAGACCAGGGTTCTGTGCAAAAGCAAGTGGAGTGAAATAGGAAAACCTGCATATGGAGTATGGGTTGGCAGTTTTAGCAGCCTTCTCTTCAGCAGGGAGAGTTAAAGAAGAAGGTGGGAAATAAAAAAAGAAAAGAGAAAGAAAAAGAAGAACAATAAATAAAAAACAACCGGAGAGCAGGGGGAAAAGCAGAGGAATGGTAATTTACATCTTCATTTCAAAGATACTCATAAGCTCTATTTTGACACACCTTGCAGAAAGTAATAAAACAGTGAGCGTGCATTGCCAGAAATAAATGTTACAGCTCTCACATTTTGAGTTCTTCTCTGAGTTCTTCATTTTTCTGGAGAGCTATTTCAGATATTTCTTACAATTTGACCTTAGAGCTTCTTGGAAGATCTACTGAGTGCCTCAGATGCAGTCATTTTTGCAAAATTGATGTGTAGCATTAGCTACAGGAGAATGTTCCAGTGATGTACAAATAGGTCAAGGAAAAATGTGAACCAATAAGGTAACCAAACAGAAATCTAAACTGAATAGAGCCCTGTATGCAAAGGTGAAAGGTTCATTTTTTTCCAGAATTATGAAATATTGAAAAGCTTGTGTCAGAACTCCTATGCTCAAAATCTTTTGATAAGCAGAGACATTTTTAAAGCCACCCAGGCTTGAGTGCATTTGTCAATGCACCTCTAGAAATGTTGGTCTTGGAAACTCACCTGTAACTACAAATATATGGTTGGAAAACATAACTTTATCGTAGCACACAAAATCTACGGTAAATCTTGAATTAATATTTGTGTGATATGGTTTCAGGCTTGCCTATGTTATCACTTCTACCTGGATTTGGTGGGCTTATTTATTTATTTGGTGGGGGTTTTGTTTGTTGCGGTTTTTTTTGTTTTGCCCTTTTTTTCCCCTTCTTGTAGAAAGAACATAATCTGCTTTGTGTTACCCTGTCCCTAACCTCCTGCACGTCTATCTAAGTTTATCCACACTCCTGCTTATGTGGAGGCAGATCCTCAGCTGATGTAAATTTGATTAGTGGTTTTGATGTCTACTGAAAGTCTCTTTAATGGATACTAAGCAATACCACAAAGACCCCACACTCACAGGTTTGCCTCAGCAATATTCAAGGCTCGATTTACTATTTTTCTTTCCAGGATGACTCGTATCTGTGAATTTCTCATTTTTCATGACCAGAGTGCCATGTTTTCCACTTGAACAGTCAAGGCAAATCCTTCCTGGAAGTCTGTGTTGATATTTTAAACCCCTTTGATATCTTTCCTTCTGACACTTAGCAGTTGCAATGATTCAATCAAGAAACAGAAGCAACATCCAGCAACCCAAACAACACAAAATAAACCACCAACACCAGAGAGTCAAAAGAAACAAAAAAGGGATACATGGATTAAACCACCTTTTCCCCCCTTCTCTCATTTAAAATGATCCAATAGTTTCAAGGTAATGCCAAAAGATGGAAAATGAAATTCTAGTCAGAAACAGTTCTAAAACAAGGTGGCCAGATAACTTGATGAAGTATTTCTAACCAATATACTCTCTGCTCTATTGTGATTTGCTTGACCCTATGAATAGAACACCAAAGGGAAAACAAGGAAAACTCATATCAAACTCTCCTTTCTTTCATTTGATAGATACCTGTCTCCAGTCATGAATAAAGACCCTTTTGTGCTCTAGCAAGTGCCGCTCACTAAGAACATGTAATTCCCACTGAAAAGTCAGATTTCGACATAGGTAGCTAAATGTATCGCTTAACTGTGAACAAGGTAATAATGGAATTTTATTCCATTTTAATGCTGATTGGTTTTGCTAGTTTGGTCAGGGCCAGAGATGCTGAAGTCTTTCCCCATTTGCAAAATATTCCCACCCATTGGTGGACCCTGCAGCACTGGCAAGCTAATATGAATACTCAGTGAGACTGTGTGGCACATAACCTGGGTGCCACCTGTTTTCCACGTGATTAAAAACTCCTGTTTCAGCATTGCCAAAGGCTGGCAGTCACAGTCACTTTGTACCTAGATTTGGTCTCTCTCAAGATGGCCATGGGTTGAAAGCCACTGCAGAGGCAGTGTCAGGCTTCTGCACCACTGAGAAGATATCTCTTATTTAGGGAAGCTTGTCTGGCCAGTGACATGGATGTGAAAATAAGCAGTTGCTGAAAAACACCAGTGTTGCATTAACACCAAAGAGCCGAAAATTTTCATGACTAGCCTTCTCATGGTTTTCAGTCATACCTTAAGCCAGGGAACAGAGACACATGTACTAATTAAAGCAAAAAGATCTTTTTGAACCTTAAAAGTTTGAGTTTGACTGAATTTGAATTTTAAACAAAGGTTCACATGGTTTTTTATTTTGCCCAAGCCAGTTTATCTGCCTTTCCTTTTCAGACAGGCTTAGATTTTAATCCTCAATAGCTGTGAAGTTATTTATGCTAGTTTGTTTGTTCGTTTGTTTCCAATTAACTTTTAATTAATTTTTGGGTCTGAGCAAGATATTTATTTTTCAAAATGCTGGGTGTAACCATTTGTATAAACAAATCTGCCTCACTCATTTTTCTCCTTTTGATGTTATTTTCCATTACTTTTAGCCCCACGCATGATGGGAAACTTCCCTACATGTCCTGCTAACTCAAATAGCCATCAGGTACCTGAATGCCCATTTAACAACTGATTAATTGATTAAAACACATAGAAAACAGCAGTCCTGCATGACAAATGGGGCTTTTAATGTTAGAGGGATCTGAAAAGGTGAGACACATTTAGATTAAAACTTTTTCTTTTTAACCAGATTAAAAAAATCTGTGGAACATGACTACTTTCATCAATCTGTCCCCATATTTTTAATTTCACAGGAAGACTAAAATCTCCAGTGTTTCAGCCCAAATGGAAAATTTAAACCAGCTTTCAAGCTGACAGTGCTTGTGTTTTGTGGGGTTTTCTCCATTTTTTACTCTGCACTTTATAATGAAATATTGTAATATTCTACAGAAAAAATCAAAAGAGCAACAGCAATAACAACAAATACCTCATTTTCCAACCTGCTGTATTTTGTATACAGCTTTAGAGTCCATCAAACAGGGGCTAGAAATACAAGAGAAAAAAAGCCACTAGCTGGCTGTCTATTGGAATATGGTCCAATGATCCTCATAAATGCACAAAGAGTACCTGATTGCATTAAGGAACCCTATTTTTAAGACAGAAAAATAAAAGAAATTAAACCAGACTGGTTATTTTTTTTTTAATTCCCATTAAATCAGTCTCTCTGGGTTCAGTTTCTCTCTCTAGCTTTTATGCAAGCAAATTGTAGGAAGGGTAAGGAATGAAAGCCAGGAAAATTTTGCAGTCCTATTTTTGAGTGTTTTCAGGTGCTCCCCATTTCTAACTGCTAGTGGTGAGACAACAAGTGTAAGAGGTGGTGTAATGGCTTAATCCAAACTTGCAGCAGGTAGCAGAGGTGTGGGTACACAGCAAATAGGAAGCCATAAGAAGCCTTCTGCCTCTTACAAGGGTATTTAACAGATCATGTAACTCTCAGCCAGCCTATATTGTAGGAAATTTAGGGTCAGAAAAAGGTCCCATGAGGTCTGTAGTAGAAGCTGGGAGTGTGACCCTCTGTCTATTAGGATACAGAGCAGAAAGACGAACACAGTCCTTCTGTAACCTCACAGCAAACTGCTCCATTTGCCACCTCCAGCCCTCTCTAGGAAGTCCTGCTTAAATTGCACAATTGAGACCTATTTTTTTAGTGAATAAAATTGTACATGAATTGTACAAAGTGATTTGAGATTTATGCATATGTGGAAGCCAGAAGAGATTAATTACTCCTCAGGTCTGCAAAGCACTTTATAAAGGCAAGGCAGCACATGAGCACTAAGTATCATTATTTCTCTCTATTTACCCTCTAAATGGCTTTTTCATACCAACTAATAGCCGAATCATTGTAAACAAACTAATATAAAAATATCAGAAATATAAATGCATATACTTTTAGCTATCCAGAGATCTCTTTTCTATCATAAACTGTCTCAGGCCAGAGTAGAGCTGAATTACTAATTCAAGTTAAGCATTTTCTTCACCTGAAGGATTACTTGCCTTGCCTGCAAGCAAGTATTTGGTCTCTAAGAGTGAACGGTGGCCATTGGCCACTATGGCAGGTTTGTCCAGCTCTGCTATGATACAGATGAAAGAGCCCTATCTCCAAAAAACAAAGCTTCAATGTAAACTAATGAGAAGGGACACTGAGTAACTAAAAACTTTCTGCCTTTCTTTGAATGTTAAAGTGATATATGCATGTAATTCCCCCGAAAGGCACTAACACTGCTCCTTTACCCCAGGGAAAGAAGGCGGCTCCATGTCCATGCCACAGAGAAGCTGTTGACTTCAGTTTTTACAGTAAAAACACTCAAAACCAGGCCTAGTCCTCCTGCAGCAAAAATCAGCAAGATGGCTGAAAACAGCATGTGCAAAACGCTCCATTCCCATTGAGAGTTGATGAGATCCTTCATATCCAAGACCAAAAAAACTACCTTTTCGTCATACTTCATAGTTTCTCACAGGTATAGATATATCTGTTTCCACATCATTTACTTGCTGTTTAGGTTTGCAGGTATGGCTCTGTACTACAGGCATGAAGTGATTGGCTTATTTGCTGGGACATGATGTTTAGTTATCCATCATGCCTTGGTCACACACACCAATTTCCCTTCCTTCTCTTCTGAGAGACAAAAGGGGAAGCCAATTGATGCAAGTGTAATGCATGTCTACTCTACAGCCTCTCTGGAGTGCCAGAGCATATGACTTCTGGGAAACAGAATGAGATCCACAGATTTCCAAGTCCTCAAATCCCTAAGCTTTAAAAGGAGAATAGTTCTGGCTTGTGGTATTTAAGGGTTTGAATTATTGTGGTGAAGAAGCGAGGTGTGCAACATGTCTGTTTGCTTGCTTTCTGGCTACTTGAATGGTTCTATCATTTTCCCAAGAGTTGAAAGGACAATACTATAATAAATATGACTAAGAAGGCTTACAAATTTCATATGTGCTAGTGAATGAAAGATTCACTTCCAAACATTGAGTGCATTCCCAAACTCTGTACACCTCTCGAATGTGGTCAGGAAACCTCATAAGAGCAGGCTCCATTGTAAATGGTCTGAATCCGGTTGGGCCACAAACTCCATGAGAAGAAAGTTTCTCATGCCACGATGAACATTTTTTCCCATGTAGACAAGGCCTTAATTAATCTTTAAAGTGTTCTAGTTTTAATTTCAGGTCACAGTTGGGGCTAGTTCTCACTGTGGCTCCTGTCCAGCAAAGCTCTTAAGCACATGTCTAATTCTAAGCATTTAAAGTGGCCTTGTTGACTCCTAAAGGATTGCTCACATGCTCAAAACTATGCAGATGTTTAAACTTCTCCTGAATTAGGACCTGCCTCTGAACTTGACTGTCCTCCTCTGGTCACAACAACAACGCAATGTAAGAGAAATTGCTCCCAAACTGACCTTCAAAGTTTTGTCTGAAGGCATACTGGAAGGGCCAGACAGCTGGCAGGCTTTGCATTAGTTTGTTCACCACAGTATAAATTACCTCTGATTTGCTTAATGACTGTTTGGAATCAGGATGTCTCAGCCCTGCTAATACAATGCCCCATGGGCAATAATCGTCTTTTTAGAAGAGTCATAGGCAAAGTACGTTTTCAGCAGAATAAACCACTTCACACAACTCCAGGTGAACTATATGCTGTGTAAGTACCCCGGCCCTGGTGAAGATCACAAAAGCAAATCTATGTGGTCTCACTTTATGTGCTTGGTTTTAAGGAGTGTAGTTTATTTCTTGGTAAAAATAACATTTTTTAATAGTGACGTGTTGGCCAAAACATTGATTAACCATGGCTTTTAACAGCTTACTGAAAGAGGTATGAATTTAATTAACCTTCATCAAAGTAAGAAGAATTAGCATTAAGTTGTTTTATAACTCAGTTCTCCTGGCTGGAGGACAAAAGGAGAGGAATCATTTTTTAAATGGAATGATTGAAAAGGTGATTAAGTGATGGTGTCATGTTTGCTTGGGCTCCAAGTATAAATTTTGTTTTAACACCCAGAAATAAGGAAAAGACAACTGTAGAAATGCTGAAGGCCCCAATGTGTCATGTTAGTGTTGCTGTATGCCCTGATTCTCAGACTACTGTGCTACACTAAAGAGCATCACGAAGCAACACAACCAGTTAATGTGAAGCTCAAACAGATGGTATCCTATTTGTTTAGAGGTCTGCCAAATGATGTTCAAGAGGTGCAAGCTAGCTGACTTCAAAAAACACTTCTTCTTACCTAGACAACCCTTCCTTTCATATTTCTATACATGCTTAACAAAACAGCCTTTACTAAATTTCCTCCCCTATGAAATAAGAAACACCTGCTCCTGTAAGGATCAGATCAAAAACGAAATCTAAATACAGCCTATTTTTAATTAGTTTTGCTTCTTGAAATATATTTGGAAGTTTTTAATCACCTAAGCTTTTTAAAGAAAAAAAAAAGAGTTGGAGAGTTCTGAATAGGGGTACTGTCCCATTCTGAAATGCTACTCCTGAGGAACTGCTGAAAGTGCTGAACATCCTTATGGAAGCTGATGGACATTACTGGCTTTGTTTTAGAGCAACTCCTTGCTATTTGCCCTCATTTTCAGCTAAGGCTCCGATATGCAACGAGAAGCTGATGCACTTCCTTCTCCTGGCCACTCTGAATGCCTCTCTGGAGTCATCTGCTGTCGAATGATGAAGCCACCTGATATTCCTCCACATGTTCCTGGGGCTGCACAGCACTAGCAGAGCTTTCACTGATGATTCACAACTTGACCAAGCTGTGTACACACCAAAATACAAGCACACAGATCTTGGAATCTGGAAAGCTAACCTGTGATCGTTTTGCTGGTGGGGATAGACTTTGTACTTCTTCACGTCTGTCTCTTTAGTCTTCAATCAACTTCATGAAACATGTTTTAAAATCACTGGCAGAAAAGCTTTGCAAGCATAGGAGGTTCCATGTGAACATGAGGAAAAACTTCTTTACTGTGAGGGTGACAGAGCACTGAACAGGCTGCCCAGAGAGGTTGTGGAGTCTCCTTCTCTGGAGACATTCAAAACCCGCCTGGACATGTTCCTGTGTGACCTAGTCTAGGTGATCCTGCTCTGGCAGGGAGCTGGACTGGATGATCTTTCGAGGTCCCTTCCAACTCCTAATATTCTGTGATTCTGTGAAAGGCAGCTGAAGATGGGCTCTAAACAGAAAGAGCCTCCTTAAAGACAGCAGGTTTTGGAATGCTTGTAGCAACAAATCGGAAGGAAAAAGAGAAGGGGAGTAGAGAAGCTCTAAAATACTACAGTTAAAAAAGGAAAGGGTCTGGAGACAAAGACTGCTCAGAGAAGAGGAAATACCTAAAGTATTTCTGGGAAAACAGCCACTGGAACCAAAGTGTTTCCATTCTCTGGGCACCCCAGGGCTGGTGGAACATGCTCACACGGTGCTGAGCAAAACCTGGAGTTTTACAGGACAAATGTGGCTTGTTTGGTTGATGTAAAAAATAGGCTGAATCTTGCAAAAAGTAACTGAAAGCAGTAGTGTATTGAGGGACAGATCCCGTTTTCAAATGATTTATGGTTATTATTCAAGACATATGCCTAATTGAGAAAGCCACATGATCTCAGATGAAGGAAAACTTCTAGCCCTGCAGTTCTTACCGGGGCTAAAAATCCGCCACTGCTATTTATTTAATCCTTCTCATCTTCAATGAGATATAAATATGGTGAGTTTCAAGAACACATGCAATAAAGCTTGGAAGAACAATAAAGGTAAATAGTTCAATGGTTTATCCCAATTCACCAGATGTCTCTGATGTGGAATTAGCTCCTTTCAACCTCTCCAGTCCCAGGCAGAGGACGTGGAAACTGTGACTGAAAAGCTTGAGACTTGTGCACTCTCCACCTAGGAACACAAACAAAGGCAAAAAAGGGTTTGGTGTGCAAATAGCCAGCTGTGCATGGAGGAGGCCACATTGTGAAATGGGAGACCACAAAGCGCCAGCACAAAAACAGAGGTAAAGAAACTATGAGGTGTAGCTCCGACACAAAAAGCTGTGCAGTTGCACCAGTACTTAAGCTAGTTATTTCTAATGAGGGTAGGCATGGAGCCATCCTATACCATTTTTGGAACCAAGCGTATAGTCCTGCACAGGCCCACAAGAGGCTAGGTATGTCTTGCTGGTTTTAGATGCAAGTAAAATAGAGCAACCTTTTTGTAAGTAGTGCTGTGCAGCTTGTAGTTAATTGTATAATGCCAGGTCGTCTCTAGTACAAAACAAAGAAGGAGAAATACTTATTTAAAATCCACATTTGCAACTATGAAGTACAGAGCCCTGTTTGGGGACTCTTACAGTGTGTTAAGTCACTCAGAAGTAGAATTACAGCCTTGTAATTCAATGTTTCCCTAGCTTTACTCTGTTATTATCACTATTTTTATACTATATATAGAGCAACATCTTGGACCTCTGCCCTGTACCTCCTGAAGCTACTTCAAGCTGAGAGTACATCTGCTGCTCCCTTCGCAATGGCTGCTACCTCTTCCTGTTCTTCCAGGAGCAATGGAAATGCGTCCCCTGTGTAACATCTACTCCAACTTCCTTCCAGTGTGCTCACGTGCTACTTTTCTCACTCTTTTGTCCTCCACCAGCAACAATGCTTGCCTTTCTGGGAGCTTCCTGTTTATCTTAAAACAAGAGAAGCCAGAGCAGTAAACTGGTGTCCTGGATACATTTGCACAGTTCATCTCTTTTCACATGTAAATATTCATGATGCAATTCCTAACCTCATGGAAGCTACTGATAAACATCCCTTTGCCTCACTGCAAGAACCGAAGATGTTGTGTTGTTCTCCCTGCAGCTCCTCAGCCCTTCCATATGAAGGCTAATCCACCTCCACAGGGCCATGACCAAAAGGCAACACCCACAGCCAAATAGGAATATTCTATAAGACCTGCAGCATTGGATGTTATTGGAATGGATGGTTGAGAGAACGATTCGTAACATGAAATACTGCATTTACCTGTTGCTTTTATGTATATGTATGTATATTTACATATATATATATGTTTACACATATATATTTACATATATATAGACTTATATATGGCATACAGAGTTATATTAGTTGACTGAATCCACCTGACACTTTATGATTGCAATACAGAGTCAACAACATGTAGATAGTTAAGCAATTCCCATCACTTTTTTTCACAGAATAGAAATTTGTCATGTTTGATTCAGGTTTTCTCCTTCAAAATAAATGCCTTTTGCCCCTAAGACATGCTGATTTTTGTGTGTTTTAATTTGGCTTTATACTGCTCAAAAGTGATCAACTTCAGCTGATTTTTAAATTTTAATCCAGTAGCATGATCCATGGTTTGAATTTCATTATAGAAACTTCTTCTAGAAAGGAATTACAGAGGTCAAAAAGCTTTTCTTTTCTTTTTTACATATCATTTAAATCTATTAAAAGTGGAAAATTTACATGACTATAATATTGTGACCAGTATCTTTTAGGTAGTGCATTATAACAGTAAGATTAAACTCCAGGAGAAAATGCTTCACACAACACTCCAAAGGAGTAAGACAGTAAGAAAAGCCTTACAGTTTGTTCCCAGGCATGTATGTAGCACTCCAGAACAGAGACTAATCCCTTAATTTTAGAGGAAGAATTTCCACAGAGATTTGCCACAGGAATCTTTATCTCCTCTGAGATTCTACAAACACATCGGCTGGTGCTCTATAGTGGAAAGATGGGAGCAAGAAAAGAGTGCTGCAGAAGAACCTTGAAACCATCAGCGGTGTTGTCTGGATGTCTGCAGGTTTCAAATCCTGGCCTTTCAATCTGAAAGGGTTTTTCCTATGCATGGGAACCATGTTGGCACAGTTGTTTTGCCAATAATACACAGTGTATTTCACGTGTCTTTTCCAACTGTGCATGCTTGGCAACCCAAGATCATTCGAGGAGCCATAGCAAATTACTTCAGCAGTCACCTACTGGGAGTCTGGACTCAGGATATGGGCAGTAGATGCTCAGCTGCCTAGCAAGCCTGATTTCCCAAATATACTACGCATCTTGGTTTTCTGGCAATAAAGAATTGCATTACTTAGGCACTGGGGAGGCACAGACGATAAGTTGGAGAACACTACTGCTTGGAAGGACCTAAGGGGGCAAAGCTCTACAGCAGCATAAGGAGAGAGAGGAGAGGCCCTACAAGACTAACAGATGCAGAGAAGGACCCCAACCCCTGATGGGGGGTTGAGGGGCCATTTTAGTGTGATAAACACATAGTTCTGTACTGAAGAACAGGAAACAAACACCACCAATAAAAGTCACAGTGCCGATCATTACTAAGCAAAAGCACAGCCACAGTCAAGCAGGTTTATTATTCTCATCCTGCTTACTTAACACTGTCCTCACACTGTGTTTATCTGGGGCTGAACACACTCCTTGCCCTGAGAGAGTTACAAGAGTGAAGATGCTAATGGAAGCCTACAACTTCGGATGCAGTTCCTGTCCTGAAACGGGTATATCCATCTTCTGATACATCTAGATGTGATTTAGTTGCCTTCTGTAACCAGCTGTTTATATGTACACTTCACTTAAGTTTTCCCAAAATGGTCATTTTTCCCAGGTGTTTCAGTTTTGGAACATCTAATTTTAAAGGGCCTGATTTTCACTGTGTAACCTTTCAGCACTTCCCAACAGCTTAGATTTCTCAGCTTCTCAGTATCCAAAAGAACCAGGAGTGGCTCTTCCACTGATCCCTTGGGAAAATCTTCACTTTACATTTCTCCCTTTCCTCTGTGTTTCTGCCCTTCATTCCTGAAAGCCAATCAGATGCCCAGGCTGCGGAGCCTCCAGTCCTGACACTCTCCCAGGAGAGCGGATGTGGTTACATGGTCGCTTTTCTGTATGAGAGCAGAAATGGATTTTGAGGAGAATCTGGGCTGGACCAGCAGCCGGACATACACCACTCAGTGGGCATTTCGTGACTCCAAACACTGAGCAGTGGAAATTTGATAAATCTCAAGCACTAGAATGATCAACTCTAAGACTGACACCTTTTACAACTAATTCTGCTTCCCAACATTTACTGCCTTCCCTCACTTCATTTATTTCAATCAAGGGCTTCATAATGCATGAATAAACAAAAAAATATAATTGAAGTGAAATGATATGCAAGAAAAAACACACTCTTAGACTAGTTGAAAGCCATCAGGTTCCTGATCCAGGAACCTTTTCCACTCAGAGACAGAGGTAGTTTATTGCAGCAGGGATAATATCTATTTGTTTTTCTCTAGCTAAGATTTGCAAAGCAACCTCAGAGTTACTGACTAAATGAATGAGAAATCTGTATTTAAGTCTTTTATTTACCTTTGAAAACCTACCCTTAATAAATCTCAATAATAATATTATATGCCTTTACAAATGAATTTTCTAGGCAGCAGATTAACATAAAAATAAAATGTTGTGCTATCTGTTGTTACTATCTAGCTTGGTACCTATCTCATACTGCTCTAATACCTGGCCTATATTAATGTAATATCCACACACCACTGCTTCTTTGTAACTACGCATTTGTCATTTCACACAAACACTCTGGCAAAGACTTCCATACTAATCCCTTCTATTATATTCAGCGAGGATCTATAAAAATGAATTAAAAGACTCATTTTTCTACCCTTAGGAAGATTTCTTCTTCCTATCATTCTGCCATCAAGGTTATAATTAAAGACACTGGCTGCTGTGGCCTGTATACATAATTGCAATATATGATCAAGGATTGTAAGCACCAGGATAAATGCATTATCACACTGTCTAATTATCATGTTATCTGACTGACAGGAGGCTGTTTTATCTCTCTCTGGAGATGAAGGACATATCTGACAGATACCAGGACTTTGCTTTGATGTCAGATTTGTATACGAAAGAATCAAAGACTCGAGCCCTTTCCAAAATGGTTCCAATGTGGTTTAATCCTGCCAGACAGTTCCCTGTCTCACTGCCAGAGCCTGCTTTGAAGTGGCATTGCACAGTGCATGCTGGTAGTGCAGATTCCCAAAAGCTGGAGTGCTGGATGCAGCCCCACATGGGGAGCTAAAGACCCGTACTCTCCATCTTGTACACCCACCCCCTCATTCTCAAGATCACAGGGTGGAGAGGGGATGTGGTGTGACTATGAGGCAGGGAGGACTTGAGGAACATGGGTTTAAGTGCCATCCCTATCATATGCCTGGGGCGTGCAGTCAGGAGCTTCTTCCTTTTGGCTGTTTATTTTCAGTGCTTTCTATGGGAGCACAACCAACTTGGGTTCATCATGCCATCACTGCCAGCACCCCAGCAAGGGAACGCCCAGCATCGCCTCCACCGCTGGGATCTCCATGTCCCTGCTGAGAGCTTACGTACAAGTAACCACAGTCCCTGGTCACACAGGGATGCAAAATTCACCTCCCTTCCCCCTTTCCACCCCTGTATGACCTGGCTTCGTACCACCAAAGCATTTCTCCATCGCATTAGTGATAACAGCTGACTGCTGTTAAATGTCAGAGTAATAAGGGGAGGCTAGGAACAGAGAAGACTGCAAAGGACCACCAGTGGTGGGACAGGCAAAGGTGAAACAGTCTAAAAATGAGGGAGGAGCACAGGAGTGTTGACCATAAAAAGAATAAGTAGAAGTGTCCCCTCCTGCACATTCCCAGAGGCTTGAGACCTTGCATCCCACAATTCTTGGCTCAGCAGAGATTCGCAGATCCCCCCCCCCGGCAAGCGCTTGGCTGCTCACTGCTGTTTATCACCCCAGTGGCCTACTGCCGCTGCACTTGAGACAGTCAAGTGGCTCAAGTCAATGCAATGGCACAAAAGTTAATTTTGTTCCTTCTGTACACATTCACTATAATATAATCTCAAATTACACCTTTCCTTTTTCTTTAAGTAGGTGTTTTCTGGGGTACCTGATTGCCATCTTCAGCCTGCTGTGCTAAAAACAACCCAGCATCCCCTCCACAGCAGCAAAAGCCTCAAGGATTGCTGTGTCAACAAATCATTTCAGAAACAGTTTTCATCATTTGAGTAACTGTATAATTATGAAAAGATAATGAACCAGATTTGTACTATTTCCAGCATTTTTCTTGCAATAAGAAATCATACCAGGAACCTGGAAATAGTTTCTAATCATTTCAGGGGCATAGGCATGAGCAGATAGTTTTGTTGTCAGGGTTTTTGTTTCTTAATTCGGTTATTTTCATACTCCTTAGTGCATTCTTCACACACCCTTTGGCTATTTATCATTTGTAGTAGAGAAGGATGAATTCTGTGAAGTTCAGAAATGTCCTAAGTCTGGAGCACTTAACTTTGCAAATGAACTATTTTTTCAACATGAGGTTTGTTTGTACATTTAAACTTCCAGGTTTTTAAAAATAGAATGAACTAACTTTCCTTGCTGCATCCCCAAGACCTCACAATTGCCCTGTGAATGCTCAAGCCTCCACCTTCCACCACCAGACCCAGACAGACCAACTCATTTCTAGGAGCAGGGAGAAGAAACTATTTCAGCAGTAGGTGTGCCTCTCTGGATGGAGAAGATAAATTCTCTCCCATCACCCTGGTATTCTGCAGGGTAGATACAAACTAATTCTTTTTTCTGAGTTTCAGACCAGGTCTGTACCTCCAAGATCTTACACTTACTCTACTTTCCTGATATTTTTAACTAATGTATGCTATTTTAATAATCTGACTTTTAATGCCTGCCTAACTTCTTTTTGTGTCAATGATATTTTTTTAAGTAGAGAGATATCAGTATCATTTACAAGATGGGTACTTGCGTATTGACATGTTTAATGTCTTTCCAACAATTGCCTGGTTTCAGGGACATAGTTGAAGGACTCCCTTTTTTTTTTTTTATGCTGCCATTGCTGACTTGTGATCACTTAACGGCAAAGATTCAGAGGTGTTTTAGGTGCCTAACTCAGACCATTAGGAGCAAGGCAGTCAAGCATATTTAGGGACCAGAGCTGGTGTTTGAGATACAACAATGGCAAAACAAACAGACATGAAAGAGATGAAGTTGCACCAAAAAGCCCACAACCTATAGACCTGCCTAATGTAAGTGATATTTCTCCCTCTGTCTCTGTGCTTGAGAAAACAGCCATGAGAGCTTCTGCTCTTGCAGGAACAGCTATAGGAAGTTCCCGTCACTCTATCCATCTCTGTAGCAGCAAAAAAACTCTGACCATCTCCCTATGGACCCTAGAAAAGCAAATAGCTGCTGTTGGGCTTTTACCAAGAAGTGGATGTCTTCAAGCCCCAAAGAAGTCTTCTGCCAAACTGCTATATATCTCAAAAAATTCTTGTTTGGTCAAAAGCAACATACTGTCACTGCCACAGAGGTGCCTACAAACACACTTGGGAATATAAACATACTAGCAAATGCCTATCTGTGTGTATAATAATCAAACCAGAAACAAAGATCAAATTGAAACTTGTGTCTTTAATCATTATGGGTAATCTCATAGTTACTGCATCGGCACAACAACAAACCAGGGGCATCGACAGAGCAGAGGTAAGGCTTGGCTCAATCTGACAATTTGTCTCACTTTTCTTCTATGGCACATAAATTTACCACTTTTTAACGCTTCAGAGATGCTGCTGTTCTCCACAAGTATTGTTAGAAAAACCTGGTTATGTTTATACAGACATATAAACATTGTGAGATTAACACTTTAGAAATGTTTTGAAGATTTTTATAGATGCACTCAACCTGATACAATCTTTTTTCCTGCCTTACAGATAAAGTCTAAATAATTTTGAAGTGTCAATGACATAAAAGTGCAGCTTCCATTACTTTAAAATTGCACTTGTAAAACCTGTTGACCATAAGCAACTCAAGTACAGTTGCAAGTGTCTTATTGTCCCTTGCATTTCTGGTAATAAAAGTGCCTTTTAACCAAATTATTGTGGTGTTGAACTCTTCATATAGGACCTTATCTTTCAAAGCAAAATGGAAGTAAAAGGGGCAACTATCCCAACAATAACTTTTAATGTATATATACTCACTCACATGAATGAAGAAGTTAATTATGCGATAAACTGTCTTTATTGTTATATTATCTGCAAATGTGTTTGCTTTATGCTGCAAGATATTAATTACCCTCTATATATGTTTTAAGGCTTTGTTTACTATGTGATATGAATCTTTTTAGTATCTTGTCCATTCTGACTGCCAGCCCCTGGAAGTCCTGGCTGCAATGCAGACATTAGACATAGTCATTTTTACTTCAATAGAAGGTGGATATTAGTGATATGATAACACTAAAGAAAAAGTCCTTGAAGTAGTTCATGACTGAGTGAACCCCCAAAAGCTTTGATGAAGGTTTTGTGGGAAACCACATCACTCATTTAACATTTGAACTGGAACAATGCAAGGCCAAACTTTTTCCAAACATTAGATAAATTGGAACAGTTATCAGCCACGGCTCATATGAGAATTCATATACTCTTAAACAGGCTAGAAGTGTTTTACTCCATTAGGAGACTCTCTGGTTTCATCTCAACTATTTGCAGAATAAAATACTACTTACTATGGGTAAGGTTGTCAAAGCCTCAGAAACCATACTTACTGCTAAAAGTGCCCAAAATTTCCTCATTGAAATTTTCCTTTCTTTCATATAGAAATAACTTTTCCATATGAGCACTTCCCCCTCATTGAAGGTATAACATAGATTTGTTTCAATGGAGTTTTTAATTAGTAAAAAAACAAGCAGAGAACTTTCAGTTTTTAAGAAAAAAAAATAAATCCCATTGAAAACATCTAAGAGAAGTTTACTTTTTGGAGTGGATCCACTCTATTCAGCCCTACCAAGTGTGGAAATAGCAGATCAAGTCTTTTTAATCGTAGACTAGAAAATGTTATATCAATCATCTGTACCCATTGCTAAGCAAGTACTAACAAGATGTAGATATCTAAATAAATCAACAGACTATCACCTTCATACTGAGGTCTCCCAATGTGTTCAATCAGCATCAAAGACTACAGAAGTCTTTATTTATTTTGACTAAGGTTAAGGTTTTCTCTATTTTAATCAAAACGTTGCATTCATTTTCTGTGTGAGCTAAGGCATCCCTGCACTGCTGAAGAATTGCCTTCTCTGCCTTCAGCCTTTATCTGACTCTAGCAGGGAAGAAACTGAGCACAGAATACAAACATTTAGGTAACCAACCAGAGTTATTGACAGGTTTCTTTGCCAGAAGTACCCTAACTACTTTTTTAAATCCCTCAAATAAGAGAAGGGTTCATGAGTGACATCTAGAGGTAATTTCTTAAGATGACTGGGGCAACTGCCTACTGAGGCTCAGGTACTTGCCCTAAAAGCTGACATCTCACTTGCCAGCATAGATATTGTTTGTACACACCGTGAGAGTTTGATGGAATACAGCAATACAGATTTTAGAAAGTAAGTCAAGCAAGAAAGTTTTCAGAGAGAAATTATTTTCTGTAGAATCTCCTACCCAGTGTTGCAAAAACGAAGTAAAAAAGCTTAAATGAAGTCTTTCAATTTGAGTCAAATATGAAATCACTTTTCCTGGCAGAACACTTAAGTTCAGTTATCTCTTTCCTTCCACAGGTCTGAGATCCCTGGCGAGATCTCATCTCCCAAACTAACAAGTGCCTCTTCTCTTTCCCACACAATGTATCAGAAAATTCATGTAAACATGTGGTAGGAAGGAGGGTTGAAACACCTGGGCTACAACTCACAAGGAATGGTGAGATCTCATATGAAGTTATGGTATAATATAAAAACCTAAACAACTCCAGTTCTCTCAGCCACTCCTCATAGGACTTGTTCTCCAGACTCTTCACCAGCTTAATTGCTCTTCTCTGGATATGCTCTGGTGCCTCAATGTCCTTCTTATAGTGATGGCCTCAAAACTGAACACAGTATTTGAGATGCAGCCTCACCAGTATTGACTATGGGGGCTAAATCACTTCCCTACTCCTGCTGGCCACACTATTCCTGTTACACTCCAGGATGCTGTTGGCCTTCTTGGCCACCTGGGCACACAGCTGGCTCATGTTCAGTCAGCTGTCAACCAGCACCCCCAGGTCCTTTTCTGCCAGGCAGCTTTCCAGCCCCCCTTCCCCAAGCCTGTAGTGCTGCATGGGGTTATTGTGACCAAAGTGCAGGACCCGACACTTGGCCTTGTTGAAGCTCGTACAATTGGCCTCAGCCCATTAATTCAGCCTATCCAGGTCCCTCTGCAGAGCCTTCCTACCCTCAAGCAGATGAATACTTCCGCCCAGTTTAGTATCAGCTGCAAACTTATTGGGAGTAAACCTAATTCCCTCATCCAGGTCGTTGATAATGATGTTAAACAGAACTGGCCCCAGCACTGAGCCTTGATAGGCTAATTCCCTCATCCAGAACATTGATAAAGATGTTAAACCGAGCCAGCCCTAAAACTGAGCCCCAGGGAACACCACTTGTGACTGGCCACCAACTGGATGTAGTTCCTTTCATGGCAGCTCTCTGTGCTCGGCCATCCAGCCAGTTTTGAACCTAGTAAGGAGTAAACCTGTCTGAGTCATGAACCACCAGCTTCTCTAGGAGAATGCTGTGGGAGACTGTGCCAAAGGCTTTACTAAAATCAACGTAGACAACACCCACAGCCTTTCCTTCATTCGCTAGGAGGGTTACATGATCATAGAAGAAGATCAGGTTGGTCAGGCAGGACCTACCTTTCATGAACCCATGCTGGCTTGGCCTGATCCCCTGGTTGTCCCACAAAACAGTGAGTGCAAACACACTCAAGATGAGCTGCTCCATAATCTTCTCTGGTACCAAGATCAGGCTGACAGGTCTGCAGTTCCCTGGATCCTCTTTCCGACCCTTCTTGTAGATGACATCACATTGGCAAGCTTCCAGTTGCCTGAGACCTCCTCAGTTAACCAGGACTGCTTATAAATGACGGGGTGGTTTTGCAAGCTCTTCCACGAGCTCCCTCAGTACTCTCAGGTGGATCCCACTCCTTGGCTCATCTCTAGTGAGCCTAATATTATCCACTTCCTCCTTCAAACCTAGTTTAAAAACTAGCTTAAACTTCTCGCCCTTGTGGCTTTTGGGACCCAAATGGTGCAGTCAGGGTTTCAAGGCAGCTTCCATGCTCATGCTGTCCACCCATGGGGAACTTGAGTCTTCCTGCTAGGAGAGCTAATGCAGGAAGCTGACCTTCTCCAAGTGACATTGCTGGGTCATTCCTCTGCGACTCTCATACAAGGCTGTTCAAAATGGAGTGGCTACCTCTCCTGGCAAGACTTTGTCCCCACCTGCCTAGAAATCCCCGCCCAGAGTTCACCTTCCTTCAGCTGCCTTATATATACATTAAGTGTCTCATAGCTCCTATCCATATACAGATTTTAATAGTACCAGGAAGACTGGCATGTGCTGATTTCTTGTCATTATTTAGGATGTGAAGAAATACTCATGTAGCAGAACTACTTTCAGGACAGATGTTTTCTCTCACCTCTAACAGTGAAAGGCAGGCTATAAGCACACGTCCACTCAAGGATAACTGCAATATGAAAAAATAACGGGACCAACCAGTTTGCTTGAGCTATGGCTATTTTAGACCGTTCCAACAAGAAGAAGAAGAGGTGAAAAGGCTGAAAAAAAAAGAAATTAGTGCAAGAGTAAGGGATGTTAATGAAACATGAACATCTTGCACAACGCCGTAGATGTAAGCTGCTATATACAGGCAAGGAAAACAGCCAAACAGATAATGGAGTCCCTGCTTGAAGTCCTGTGGATACACTGCCGAGCATTACAATATCAGCTGGGGTGTGCCTGATAGCTGGAATGCTCTGAAGAGCAGGTGGCTCTTTAGCAGTTAATCTTTCTTTTTCATCATCTGCATTTGCTTGGCATGTTTGGACACATGCATCTCATTTCTGTGTCATCAGGGAGCTCAACCATAGTTCACCTATATCACATACCTGCAAAATGGTAGGTATCATCTCATTTGCTCAGTTTGGAAGTATTCAAGGTACCTAAAGAAAGCCTTTATTCTGTCATTTAAAATCTTATTGTGGTTTAATTTGTAAGGAATAATGTTATTTTCATAGTGTGCCAAAAGCACTATTGACAGCCATGAGGCAATTATTTATAGGGGTTATCAGTTCACAGAGCTGATTAAGTAACCTGAAATGTGATGATAATGGCTTCCAGTAATGGATCCATATCAAAAACATAATAAATATTATTTGCTACTCTTTCTTACTAAAAAAATGGGACATATATTTTTTTTTGAAATAAAAGCAAAACTCCTATTGTTTTTCGGAAAAGTCTCCTAATAGCTCTCAATTCACATCACGCCTAATGCAATATGCACATTTTGTGGCATAAAATTATGAATTATATATTGAATATTACAGATACATCTATCTAGATAAATGTTGTTAAACATCAACCCGCTTTCAGAGCACAGGAGTGTCATCTCCATGATAGTGACTCAGTTCTTATTCCACTGCAAGGTACAGAGAGCCAACTCTATCCTTTTTGGTTAGTTTTATCCAGATAGTATCACACCTTAACTCTTAGATATATTTTAGAGAATATTAAAAAAATACTTCCTGCTGTATTTTACCCAAGGAAACTAGATCTATATTTTCTCATGATCGGGCTTGGTAAACTGAAGTTGATTAAATGAACTACCCTTGCCACTAATAACATTTCTTACGGTGATTTGTAGTTTTGTCCATCATGAAGTTACTCTGGTGCATCTTAAACTCACAGAATGTCCAGTTATAAAATCTGTGTTCTCAGTGAGGGACACTCATCAGCAGAGGTTTTTCTTATTCATTTAACTGCAGCATGAATAATGCAGACTCTATTCAGAATTGCCACTGATGTGCAGATTTGGATCACTTGTCAATGGCTCAGTTCTTTCAGTATTAGATCATGGCAAGTATTTGGAAAAACTTACAAATCTGGATTCATTTAGAGCTAAAGGTATAAGAAACATACTTCTTTTAGAACTTCAAAGAATGGCTAGGAGACACTTTAGATGCAAAACCTTTCTCAAAAATATCTTATAAATGAAAAAAAAAGTATAGTTACTTATTCTGTATAGGAAATCTGTAGAGGGAGGGCTGTTACAATAGCTGCAAGAGTTTTTCTTCTCTGAGGAGTACTGAACTGGTGTTAGGCTTAAATGAGAGCCTGTAGGCTCTTATGAACATTTCAACTTTTACATATGATGTACTTATGTAATACTTACAGATCAAAATACCATTATTTTATTATACCATTCTTTTATTTAAAAAGAAAAAACGACCCTTTAACTGCTGTATAAGGTATTTGATTTTCATTTAAGCTACAGAATAAGATTGGGATGAAATAACAAGATAGTAAAGCAGGTTAGTTATTTATAATAAAAATATCCTTTGTAGAGACAAGCAAGTAATATATTGCCAGGATCTGTAGGCTACAGTAATTTTTCTTTTAACCTAAAGACTTATTCTGTAAATATTGATTAAAAAGAACACTGTCCCCATTATTTTTAAAGATATCACCACTCACCCCACTGGTTAATAGTTTTCCATACATCTACCTTTCAAAGCAGCAGTTTGGGTTCTAGTCCCTCCCTCTTAGTGCTTAACTTCAGTGAGCATCTCCTGAATTAGGGCCTAATGTGTGATGAAGTTTAAAGGAGAACATAGGGCTGGGATGTGAAACTGGTACAAAGAGCACAAAAAGACCTTTGAAATCACTGGACAAACTCTGAACTCATATCAAAGCACAAAACTTTGGTAATGGAGATCTGTTTGACACTGTTTTAACTAAAAGGCATGATATTTGCAGCCCTACTTGTATGACTATTAAGATTACTTCATCATTTTTGCCCAAATACTTTTTTTTTCCTAGCTGATACTGGAATTTATTTTTATAGACAGTCTGCAATTTTGTGGAGCTTTCAAGAAGCATTAAGTGCTTGATGTTAAGGTTATTGGTGCATATTTTGGTATCCAATTCAACATTTGACTCAATGGGAAGCTGATTTAGAATTTAGGCTTAAATGCAGTGCTGAATATGGACTCAAGAGCATAAATGTTAGCCATTTAATTTACTAAGAATGTTCATCATCCTTACCTTATATGGATTTCTCATTTCAGCACATAGGAATTGAAATTACTCTAAGAAATGCCATGAGGTATGATGGACAAACGTGCAAGTGCTACTGAAAGCAAAAAGCAATCGTAATTTTTTCCACCAGAAACTAGTAGGAATTAAGTATGCAGCTTGTCAATGCCAGTAGGCATAAAAAAGTACATCATTATGTTTTAAAGATAATTTACACTTCAAAGATTGTACATCTATTCATTACAAATACTGATAGGCCAGAAGACCTCCGGGTTTGATGTAACCAGATTTTTACCAACTAAGCAAGAACATGAAAGTCAACCAAATGCCCATGTAACTGCTTGGCAGATTGGAGGGAGGATGCAGACAGTCCAGCAGAACCTGTGCTTCCTGGGTACCATAAACCTCAGCAAATATCTGGGTAAAACATTTACAGCACCAGACTCTGGATTTGTAGTCCACTAGTGGAAATGTGTAACAAATTCCCTTCTCACGGTGGAAGGCACATGGGTGCAGAGTGGGACGAAATAAAGTTGTTAGCTATTTTTCTAAGAAAATCCCAGTCTAGGCAATCATCCTATAATTTATCCTTTTGTTCAGTGTTTCTATTGCCATTGGTGTCTTGTTTTTAATTGAAAGTTAAACACTTCTCACACACTTGCCCCAAACAGGGAATACAGACACTTCACTCTCAGAAGCATAACTAAATGAAGGTGTGCAAAGGCATGCTTGGAGGCTTAACTTTAGACACCCAATTAGAAAATTCCAGCCTATGTTCAGCTCCAGTCTCCATCCTCCTACTTCATTGCCTGAGGCTGTATTGGTTGTTTTATCATATCAAGGATCATTATCAGAGTGTCAGCAGGGCTGGATTTATGACGTGTATCACAATCAGTCATTTGACAATGCAGTATGACTGCAAAATAGGTTTAAAATATCCCCTCCTGTGAATCTGAAACTGTGAAGCTACAAAATGGGTCACATTTCACTTGAAAACCTATGCATGAAGTTCTAGGAAAACCCAGACTACGTAAGCGTGTGGAGGAAAAATATAATAGATGATTTATGTGTTATCTGTGTGTAAGAATAAGTTATGATAAACACTTGTGAGTACTACCAACAATTATGGCGAAAAAGTTGGATTTTATTCAGGTGATTAATAATTAATAAGCATGGGGAAACTACAGGTGAGTGACAAAGGAAGCTCCATTTAGAGACCAGGTAACTGGGAGGGGAAGAGATCTGGGGCCTCCTTTAGACTGTACAAAATGTTATGTCAGTGCTACTCAACTGATACTCATCCACTAAGCTACTCTCAGCTAACACTTGCCCAAACAGTTTCTGATGTGGGATCCTGATCTTTATCCTCCAGTTACCACTAGTTACGTTTTGCTTAAACAAAAACATTGAGACACATTCTCTGAGCTCAATGATGACTGTCCACTCCTACTTCTCCCAGTGCCTTTCTTCATTTGTGCGTATCCACTCTACTCCCAATCTCATTTCCCTCCCTCTAACTCGGTGATTCATCTGTAGCCTCAGGGAAGGGCACCTGATTTCATTGCTTAACTGCTGTTACAAGTTGCTGCACAAATCACCTGGCATTGTATGATGAGGTTGCCAACAACTTTCTCCTAGAGCTGCAAAGAGCAGGTTGGCAATGCCAGTATTCTCACAAAAAAAAATTAATTAATTTACTATGGGTTTATTTCAAACGTGTTGCAGTGCTGTTCAAAATGCCACCTTTGGTACTGCTGTACCACCAGCAACTTTCTGCTTCTGAGTTCTTCTCATGATTGAATCTGGGTAACAATCAGAAAGTATAGCTAACTATCAGTGAGTTTCTTTCCTCAATAATCTTAAAGCAAAACAACTTTGTGTTCATGTTATTTTTAAGCTCGGTTTCCAATAATTTAAAATAATTTGGTTTATTAGGAATTCCTTATCTTTTAATAATGAGTTATGTATTGCCAACTAAATATGCTAGTGCAGCAGGTTTTTTTAGAAGACCTAGCATATCCAGATATTAGGCACAAGCTAGAAGGTGACAAATCAAGCCCGCTTTATGAAGAGCATTCTCAAAAAGATGTGTCCATTCAGTCTTTCATTTCCTTGCTAAGTCTGTTAGTTGATGTGATTTCAACATGTGTACAATCTCCCATGCCAGCTTTTAGTCCCCTGCTTGTAACACTTCAGACCCCTTTCTCCCTCCCATGTTGCTTCCTGATTCATCAACTCTCATTTCCCATGTTCTGACATCATGGTGACTCTCAGAGAAGTGACAGAGAAGACGGGTGGCGAATTCATACAAAATAATGTCTGATTTCCTCCCCTCCTTGTTCAGAGAGCATCACAAGTCACAGCAGTCTAGCTGTGTGGGGTGCTGTCTGTGAGTGACCAGACAGGGGATGGAGGGGAAAGGGGCTTCAGCTCTCCCATAGCCTGTTCTGCTTCGCTACCAGTGAACATTAACTTTCCAAATCCTTCCCGTCTCAATTCTAGAAGATACAGAAACTGCAGGGTCATAAAATAAAAAAACAACCATCTTTGAGAAGTTGATTAGCCAAGGATGAATTCCAACATGGCACATTTAGTGCAGCATTGAAGTGAAGAATACCAAAGTGCAAACCAGCCCTTCAGTTCAGATCCAAAGTGGAAATGAACAGCTCTGCCAGCTTATATATTATTTATTGCTCGAAAAATAAGAGACCGACTTAGCTATCCTCTTTCATGATGAAGAGATCTATATTGGACTGTGGCAGCCTATGTTTTATGTCAGCAAGAGACTTGTCCTGATATAAATCACAGAACACCAAAGCTAGCCAGCCACATTTGTTCAGAAATAGCTGTGCACTGAAGGACACTTGTTTCAAAGACAGTCCTTATCAACCTGAGACTCATTGACTTCAGGATGCTGCTTTGTTTTAACCATTCTGACAGTGTTGCCTCATAAAGTCATTCTGCTTGTTTATCTGTACATAAGTAAAATACATGTGGACATCCACCCCCAAGGACACAAAGCTGCAAACACATATAAATAACTTCAGCTGCACGATTGGTCTCATTAGGTAAACACCAGGGAGGAAGAAGAGGTACTTACAATATTGACATAAGGACAAATTGGTAGAAACTGTACATGACTAACCATGAGGCTGAAAATGAAGGAAGAGTTTTTAACCATCAACTGAACAAGGTAATGGAACAGCTTTCCAGCAGGAAGGATGGCAGGTAAAAACTCAGAAAGCTTTACAATAAAGCTTGACCATTTTATGAGAAGAGTTATTAGCCTTGCCTGTTCTACCACAGGACTGGAAGCAGTGACCCATAAGGTCTCGTTCATCCCAGTGTTTGTACATGACCGAAGTTACTCAGAAGCATAAATGTTTATAGGATGAGCCTGGAGCTTGCATCAGCATACCTGGCAAGCTTCCATGGGTGTTTCATTCAACCCACTGAACACATAGGAACACTGGAGAACTTAGTAAAAATGCACATATGCACACACACACTATATATATAAATATATATACATAATGTATATTTTTCCATAACAGTTTCAAAATGCAAAAAGGTTACTAGTTATATGTATTTGAATGTATGTCTTAAACAATCTGTATTTCTGCTGCAAATTATATACACATTTATGAACACATGCTGATGAGCAAACCAAATAACTTTAACTGAAATCTAACATGGATTATAATAATGTTCTTGTTAAGAAAAGCTGAATGAATGAGATTATTTCTTCAGATGTCCACAGGGTATTCAGGACCTTTTTTTTTAGGTATTAACTGAGCATCACTTGGGCACTGTGCTCCACAACTTCCAACAGGGATTACGCACCAGACCATTAAGGATATGTGTTGTCACAGTGTAAGCAGCCAACAACAGCAAAAGAATTTAGTCCTAAAGTGGCTCCTGGTGTAAGTTCCTGCATGACTTAGGTCCCTGTATAGTGTTACCTGTAGCATATATTGAATCAACAGACAACTTTAAAAGAATACCTGAGCACACAAAAGTAAGCAACCAGAAATCAGAATATTCCAAAATTAACTCTGAACTGGTAATCTGAACTATGGTATTTATTATGATATTAAAAACCTCATCCTACAGTTCTGGCAATCTTCAGCACACAGTGTACTTGCCTGCACCTGTGTAAAGCCTGCACTTTAGCACCTGAGTAAAGGCTTTCTTTTTCCCGACAGACTATTTAGCACAAAATGTTTTCTTAGTCAAACGAGAAAACATCTTTGAGATAATAGTGAAAAAGATATTGTGCATCTAACAGAAGCTTTCCTGAGGACAGAGTTGGTTTCCATCAGGACACAAGAGCTTTCTTTGAAAACATGCAAGATGCAATATTAAGAGACAATGCAATATATTTACAGCTATTTTTACCATAACATAAAAGCTGCACTTTTAGTCAAAGGAGTTGAGTAATATAGTACAATTATGTATGTTAACAATTAATTTTAAAACAAATGAGTTCAGTATTTCCGTAAAATAGAGTAAGACACGCTGATTCTGCAGTTACTCATCATCAGTCATAACAGCCCAGAATGGATATAAAATTGTCTCACAAAGCAACTTTCTATTCTCTCTGCCTTTATGTCACGATAACGCTGACTCAATGTCAAGGAGAATCAAACTCAAAATCTTTTAGGGTTGATGATTAAGAATAAAGGGGGATTTCCACAACCATCGTTATTTCTAAACACAAAGATCTATTCTCTTGTTTACTTTTATTTGCATTTGCATCTGATCTTTTGATCACTGGCAATGCTCATTATACAGGTATGAGAGTCTGCAACTGAGAAATCCATTTACCAGCTCCCTTTTTTATTTAGCTTAGAGATTTCCTTTAAAAAAATAATGAGAAGTGTGTTGCTCCAAATGAAATAGCTTGGATAGAGGCCTCTTGGCCTGGGTGTTTCCTGCAGGAGAAAATTTCTAACTCCTGTTGTGGGAGGAACTCCTCCTTGTCCTGCCCCAAGGGTGAAAGATACTGGCAGGGAATTACAGCAATAAAACTCCAGGTCCCTGTCAAGCTCCAACCATCCCAATGACTTATTATTTCCTTAGGACTCAAGAGACCTCAGGGACATTGGAAAGCACTGCTTCTTCTACAGGTGACCCAAACTATAACTGCAATTAATAGGCAGGGGAGCATCCTTTGCCAAAGCTGGGGTTGGAAACTGTGGGAGCCCGGTGACACCAAGGAGCGGGTGGCTGGGATGGCTGGAGCCAGGTGGTCTCTGCTGCAACACTTGCACAGCTGCACATGATCGCAGCCCACTTTCTTCCTGCCTGCCAAGGCCACTGGAGTGCTCCTGGCCATTTGGACTGCCACATTGCCAGCAGGCTGCAGGACAAGCTGCTGCGCCAACTACAGCTAGAGCATGGTGGAGGTTTACCAGGAAGCCTGGCAAAATGTCAGTCTGATCAAGGCTGCTCCTGCATGCACATGTAGGTGCTTGAAGAAGAAAAACTAAAGCTATCCTGAAGGACTGGCAGGGCAGAGGCAGTAGCTAGACTCTCAGCAAACATCTGGGTTAGCATGCCGACCTGCAGCAGGTCTGGTTGACCAGGGCTGCTACATGTTATGCTTCACAAGAGCTACTCTGGCAGTGGAGGGGGCTGGCAGGGTACATTGAACTGCTCTGCAAACCCTTGGGAGGGCAGGTTCGACAAACCTCTGCTCCGACAGGCTTCAACTGCTGCTGGGTGAGAAGAGAGCAGAAGGGGAAGAGGTTTCATGTCCAAAACACCCAGCTGAGAGCGCATCTGCCCATCAGAGCGCAGACAGATGGGGAGTTGCATCTAGCCCAGATGCAGACAACTCAAACAAAAAAAAAAAAGAAGGAAGGAAGGAAACACTCTCTGAGCTGTTCATGCTGTGATGGACTGAGCATGCCTAGCCACCGAGTGATATTCATGACAGTATGTAGTCAGGTCTAAGAAGAAAAACAACCTTTCCCACCCTCATAGGAAATGTATTGGCACCTGCTGTCCTCTACTTTGTGCCTAGACACTGATTCACTCATTGACAGTCATCCTGGGGCACCCTTTGCACCACACTTTTCATGGTGTTCTGATGACAACAATGCCTTAAATTTTCTAAAAGTAACTTTTATATTGTAATTAATTTTCTCTACTCTTTCTAAAGTGTTCATTCAGGTGTTCATACAGTAACTCATTTCTGAAGACAAAAACTATGTTAATTTGAGGTTGACCCTCTACCTGACCAGATGTCTACCACATACACAGTGTGGTGGCAGCAAGGTCAGGCTCACATATTTGGAAAGCAAAGGCAAAATCAGACTGAATAGTCACACAGGCAAATAAAATCTCCCTGCAGGAGCTTACACAGATATTCACACATGCTACCACTGATCTCAGGTAGGATTTGTGTTCCTGTTGCCACTCAGCCTCAGTGAAAGGAGGATTTTTTTCCCACTCTCCTGAGTTTGTAGACTTTCTTAACCTGTCTTCAAAGAAATGGAAATAAGTAACATATATAAGAACTTAAAGAATGTCCAAGGAAAACTATCTGCAACCAGTTAAGATTCAAATACTCCAGAAGTTTCTAAGTCATCTGATACTAATTTCTGAAGAATTCAAATAGGACTTGTGCTATGCTATATGCCAGAAACCATAAATACAAGGCTTTCTCTTATCAATCTCTTTTCTCACTTTAGGCAGCTTGATAGCATTAGTTCAATATCTGCACTATTCTTCCTTCCCCTAACAGAAGGCAAGGAGCCTGTGAGACTTTTCTGCTGATATATGTTCAAAGCCAGAGGTGAAACTGCTGTATTAGAAGATCACAATGAATGGGAACTAGAAGCCAGCCCCCACAGGCTTTACAGGAAGAAATCATATTTAAACGCAAACACAAGAGAAAACTTAGAACACGGATAAACTGGCAAATGGCAAAGTTCACTGGGAGGTGAATTTTACATGCTAGCCTTTGTGTTTACACGCTTGCTTCTGTAGATGCAGATCTCCAGTGATGTGCTCCTGGGGAGAGAGCAGCTGAGAATCCCAGTTCACACTGCCAGTACTAGTCTGAAGACAGGAATTACAGATAATGTAGCAAGGAGAGAGGCATCTAGAGTTATAAAAACAGTTAAAATAGTCTGATGGGCAAAATAGGTGACTGCTAGAGCTGAACCTGTATATCAGAAGCTGGAACAGGCTGCCCAGGGAGGTGGTGAAGTCACCATCCCTGGATGTACTTAAAAAGCGGATAGATAAGGTGCTTAAGGATATGGTTTAGTGGGTAGACAGGAACGGTTGGACATGATGATCTCAGAGGTCTTTTCCAACTGAGCGATTCTGTGATTCTGTGATAATTATTTCTCTTCCTACCAGAATGGAATCCACAGAGGACTTTGCCTCCCACAAAGCTACACAGAGATGGTTAACTCTGACATTAGGTGTCACACAAATCTGTTGAGTATGGGTACATAGGGGAAAGACCTGCCACATAAGTGAATACACTTATAGGAAAGAATGAGTTAATCAGATTCTTAAGCTGCCTTAAGACATGACATTGCCCTAAATACATATGGCTAAATTACTCACTTTTCAGTCATATCAACAAACAAAACTGGGATATTTCGATTTTAAGAATCTCAGTATTTGATCCCTATCCCAAGAACAGAATTTCAACTAAAAAGTCCAGATTACCAGTTTCACTAAATGCTGAACTACTCAAATTTTGTTTGTGATAGGGAAGTTAGATAGAAATTCTTAGTTTTTCTCTTCTGAGACAGAAAAGGTTTAATTTACAGAATCTGTGAAATTTAACATAGCCAAGTAGTTGTATTATCCATCAATTACATGGATAAATTAAAATAAGATATGATGAAGCATTTTATTATGAAGTTATAAAAAAATCTTAAGCAAATATTTGTAGATCTAGGAAACTATAGCCATGTTAACCTTGGGGTAAAACAGATTGCGAGGGTTCATTAGCTGAACCAAAATATAGTATTTTTTCCCCTCAGAAAAAATGTTAAAATAAATGTGAAAAGTCACCTGAGTTGAGATATAGCCCTTGTGGCCCTGAACCTCAATTTTTTATGAATCCTATTATTCAGTACAAGTATTATAACAAACACTATTAATTAATTATTACATTCACTCTGGCAGATGTCAGATCCATTATTTGAAAACAAATCCAACTACAGTCACAATGCCACAGAGATTTTGGCATTCTTTCAGGAACTGTTATGACGGGAGGAACACCTAACAAGAGAAACAAGTTCACAAAACTTCCTGTCCAAACCCTACAGATCAGAGGTTTTTTTCTCTTTCAGTTAAACATCTAAATCAACTAGGTCAAGACTTACTAGACACACTAATCTACTTCCTTTTTGAAATATACCATGTGCTTTTTTAAGACCATTGGCATACTCTCTAGATGCTAGCATACTTAACATGCTAGTATACTTGAGAACACCCTAGTGACACTGTTTCTTTGATGAGTCTTGTCTCAAGTCACTCTGGCACTGAAAATTTTCAGCCAATTCCTCTCCTCTTTGTTTACTTAAAAGCAAAACTTAAGAGTGGAACTTCTTGGAAAAAAACTTCCATTTTCATTTTGTTTGACATTTCTTTGTCATAAAACACCACTTTCAAAATCATATTTCCCATAGCAAGCATAATTCAGAAATTATGTGATTTGGAAAAGTCAGATGATGAAATCCAGATGAACTCACCCTGCTTGGCAAAAACTGGCAGCTGGTGCATAGAAATATAATTCAAACCCAGAAATGTCTGGGTCACTATGATGCAGGAGAGCAGAGAAGTTGAATGGCAAGAAAAGCTGTGCAATTCTGAACACGTCACAAGAAGTCTAACATAGTAGCAAGCAGCCCTGTTGCTGTCTATTCTGCATCCCCATCTGGTGTCCTGTCGTGGTTTTAATGAAAGCTCTTACACATGGTTCTTAAAACTCCCCATCTGCTTACTAGGGTGAATTAAAAGATGTAAATGCAGTGTAATATACCAAATTATATAATAGTATCAATATAAGATCTGACTGTGTCAACCAGCAAGAGGTTCCAGCTGGGGTAACCTCATTGAAAAAACACAGCCTTTGGCTTAATACTGAGTATATGCTTCTGAAGTCCCAAATCAGGTAAAAGAGAAATAAAGCTCAAGACCTTGACCAGATGTGCAATACCCAGCTGAGCGCACAGTAAGCATGCTCCCATGGCAACCTCACTAGCAACATGGACCGTTCCAATAGAAGCAGACATCTGTTCTGGATGGCTAATATAGGGGATGTAGTACACAATCACAGATAATCACAGTCCTTGAGCAGGACTGATGGTTTGAACTGCCTTTTCCCTCTCTGCTGTTGCTGGCCACAACTTGAATTAGCTCATGTTCTATTTTAGGCAATCAGGGATAGAGTCGCAGCAACTCAGCTCTGAACTCTGCAATTGAGGAAGGACTGGATTTCTGAAAGTGCTCCAGTACAACATTAATTGCCAGGGTTGCAAAGTCCACAGACACCCAGTCATGCTCCTCTTTCTAATACCATTCCAACCTCTTCCCACTAAATTAAACAAACAAATGGAAATGAATGAAATCTACAGATTAATGGTTACTGTACTAGGGTGCCCAATGAGTATTCATGATGTCACAGTGCTTAGTACACATTGTCAGGAAAAGACAGACATTCTTAATGACCGATCATCTCTAGTCTCAGTGACCACTTCCCTCTTAATCAAACTATCTAGATACATGCTGACATGTACATTCTACAAGTCCTCTGTTCCACAGGAAAAGTCTGGGATTATCCCAATTTCCAGCATTTCTATCTCCCTACAAAGATGAGGTTGACTCTACACATTATGTGACTTTGCCATAATCATGCTATGCGACAAACACATATGAGAAGTGCCCTAGATAAGACACCACCCTTTTGGGTTGGATGGTTGTTTTGTTTTTGGGAAAATGACTTTATTTTAGTTTTGCTTTTTTACAGTATTTATCACAGACAATTTCTGATCCATGACTAGAGCTTGCAGGGGTTAACATAACAAAAATTATGCAACATCTCTTGGAGGTGATAACTCCTATCTTTTGATTACAGCCTTGATGGTCTGATAAAGATCACAAAACTGCAACCATTAAATCGCTGGTCCCTGAATTCCCCCTGAACATTCTCCTTTAAGATCAGCTGAAAGAGATAAACAGAGATGTAAAAAGCATGTGATGGAACTGTTCCAGCACTGATACTGACAATATTACTTGGCTTTGCATTTATGCTAATATCAATTAAGCAGGTTTTATTAATGCTTGCAGTCATTTCTTGAAGTTACCTTACAAAGCAAGCTATAATAGAAGTTTTCAGTTCACACTTATGAATAAAAAAATGTCTTTCCACTCTCATTTGCTCTGTACAGCATGGTAGAAGAGGCAGCCTATAGAGAGAGGGTTATCAGACTAGAGAAGAGCAGCAAAGGACAAAAATGTTGTATGTTCACTTTCATGGGAAAGGCCATTTTCTGTAGACTTTTTAGCTTATCCTCATAAACACTGATCAGAAACATAATGGAGTCTAAGTTGTATAATTTTTACCAGCACTCCTAAACCCACAAGACAGCTACAGAAGTGTTTTTTTCCTTTACTTGTAATTATGTTGCATACTGGCGAAGGTCAAGAGCCACTGTTAACTTCTCTTTTTCCTTCTGATTGTCTGCAGAATGTGCGCCAAACAATCCCATTTTATCTTAATCTCTTGAAGTGTTAGTCTGAAACTGCAGGACCAGCATCCTCACAACGCTGTTCTTGGAATAAAGTGACTTCCTTTCTGCTGCTATAATCAAGTCCTGCTAGCAATTAGCTTCTGCTTCTCCTTCTGCTGCACACACACGTTTTACCTTTCTTCAGACATCCCAATTTCCACTCCCCAAAGTTTGCCACAGAACTACTTTGATCCAATGGGGTCTATGAGCCAAGTTACAATATCAGGATAGAGCAATAGACATAACTGAGAGCCCATCACATGTTGGCCCTACTGGAACTGTTCTTTTGAAGAGTGGTTATCATAGACTTAAATTGAGTACTGATATGACTGATGATTACATTCACCTCAGCAACAGAAAAATAATACAAGCCAAAGTATTTAATATTTCTGTAGCTCCCATAATCCCATGGATTTTGTCCCACTGTGGTGCTGACATTCTCATCTAATATGAAACACTGAGACATGGAGAAGATGAATAAATTTTTGAGGAAATGCCAGAAATTCTGAAGCAGAGTATGCATCTGAAAACATGTATTACACTCGAACCAGCTCAATGTGAAGAAATCAAAACTAATAAAAGTTTTTAGATTCCAGCCTTGCTGTATATTCACACTCTTTTGCTTGCTTGAAAAGCATAGCAAACACACAGTAGTCTGGTATAGTCCAGGTGTAAGTAATCCAAGCTTTTATTTCTCTGCCTCTGAGAGGTGTTTGCTAACAGAAATTTAATCTCAACTAAAATATTTTTACACACTACTTTTCAGGCACGGCTATAATTTGTCATGTGTTTTCAGTCTTTTCTGCAAGATATGTGTGGCAAGCACCAACACCAGTTATACTCCTGAATGTTCTAGCTTGACCTGAAATCAGCCTTTCTGAGCTCATCTTAATTGTGTCCTCGTGACTCTGTGTTAACTTCAAAGAGCACTTTGAAGACCACACAGCTCTTACTGCAAACAAGCTAGCAGGACAATTATAACCCCTACTAATAATGTCGTAGAGGCTAGACCACACAGAAGACTCCTGCAGTGCCCTTTAGGCTTAAAGACGTAGGGGGTCTGAACTACCTGCCACTTAGACAGCTTCACAGCAGCTCCAAGAATCCCCCATGCAAGGCATGCAGTGAGTTCTGTGCCCACATGGATGGGTGTAGAGCTGTAGATCTCCTCTGTCGATCAGATAGCCACATTATTTTTGCCCCAGCTTGCAGCACACCTCAAAGCTAAACATAGCAGAGAGAAAGTTCACGCCCGAGTACCTGACATGTTGCCAGTTAAGGCACTCTCTTAGCCACTGTGGAAGTTTTGGGTCCTGGGTGCTGCTTCACAGCAAGCTGGGGGCGTTAAAACATAGTCATTCCCTTTGGCAAGAAACTGCTTCAGCCCTTGGATGACTATGATAGGACACACAAATCATCATGAGAGACTCTGAAGATGCCCACACTTGAGTGAGGAAGGGAAAATATTTGGTTTAAAAGCCATAGTGTTATCAGGTCACCAAGCAGTATAGTGGAGTCAAGACCTAAGGAGTTGTGAACTATGGAGCTTCACTGACAAAAATTTGTGGACTCATGGAAGAAACTGATGGAAGTGGAGAGCATCCAAAGTGGAGGGGCTTTGTGACAGTGGTATATGCATGACAAATTTTTGCACATCATCCTTTCTAGGTCCTGCCTCTGAACCTTCAGGTCAACAAAGACAAGTTGCCACTGTACCATAGGCTCCAGGTTTGGTGCTTGAAGGCAGCAGACTCTGATCTGCTATGGAGACTGGGCTGAATAAATGAATAGAGCAATTCATCATTCTTCTCTACAAATTGTCAACAGGTGACTTGCAGTTGTCTTAAAATGAGGAGTCACTAGTTAAATTCTTGTGATCAGTAATAGCTAAAAGTAGTTACTGTCTGAAAGCTCACCACAGCCAGCATGTCTGGACTGTGGTCACTGAAAGTCAGCTGGGATGTTAGAGCTGGGATGGTTAGTTTTGGTTGGACACACAAGCTATAGGTATAGTTTTTTTCAGTATGTTTGGAATTTTTGGCATGGGAGCTTATGGTTTGAGCTAATCTTCATTTCCTCATTGCCCTGGTTTCAAACAAAACTTTTCCTTGTCTGAAACTGGAATTTTATCCAGGGTGAAAGGAGACAGAGGAGAGGGTTAACATTTTCAGGAGGAAAGACTAGAATCAGTGGGATGGCTCTGCTAGGGAGGTCAGGAAGAAGTGCTGCTTGCTTCTGCTCAGGAATCAGGGGTGCATCCTGAGACACAAAAATGCTTTGTTGAAAATGCAGTTCTGGATCAGTTGTATGGTTTGTTCCTCAGTATCACCCATTATATGGTGGAATCTTTTCTTGCCACATACTTATTTCCTCTTCACTTTTCTCAGAACATAGAAAATATCAATACTTTTACTTGTTGTCCTAATTTGGTATACACTTGTTAAACAAAGCTCTGCAATTTTGTGATGTTAAAATTACCTTTATTCCAATCATTTCCAAGGCTGTCCAGGACCTTGCATAGTCCTTAAAAGAGACACAAAGATTACTTCACCTGCTGAAATACTTACTGGTAAGGAACCTCCCAAAAAGCACAACTGTTGCTAAAGCAAATTTCTCTGACAAAATTTTGTAGTTTTGTTCTGTTGGGGTTTTTTTTAAGTTGCAGTATTAATGGAAAATGTTAACATATTCGTTCATCTCTAGATTAGAACCAGCTATCCTCAGAAGGAGGAGCTATACTCATTTATTCCTGCTACAAGGAACAAGAATTCAGCTCTCTAAGATGATAGCTCATTGAAAAGAAAATAGGAAAAAATGGTGTGAAAAACATAAGGTTCAGTTTGCATTTGAGTCCTTTGCCACTGAATTTTCTCCTTTTCATAGAAGCCAAACAGGGCAGACCCTGAACAAAATCGTTGCCAAGACTCTGATTAAAGACTTGCTCTCTGCACCTGCCTATTATTTTACCACTACGCACCTGCAGACCAGTTTCAAGGGCCTCATTATTGCTCACTTGTCTCTGGCCTCATTCTGACAAACTTTACAGACAAAATGCCACATTTCCCTTCTAATGACCATCACAACAATTCCAGCTCTGAACAGCCTTTAATAATTTCTCAGATTTTTTTCCTGCTCACTGCTCACTGGATATGTAGTAATGAATAGCAATACAGAAGGCTGAAAAGAGAGTTAATGCAGTTCCTAGAAAGGAGAATCTGCTTTTAAAAGATAAATCAAATCAGAAGAATCCAGGATTCCTGGTAAAAGATGGGGGGGAAGAAAAAAGGAAAAAAACCAACCTAAAAGTATAACTGAAGACGGTGACCTTTTCACATTCCCAGAGTTTCTATCTAGAATATCTAGAAATTCGTTAATGTTTCTGCTCCTGGAGAGACCTCCTCTGCAGCTTTCAGCTTTGAGCAGTTCTTATGTGCTGTTTCAGCCCCTAATTTCTGTTCTGTGTGAAATGTAAAGGGACCCAGCATTGACTTTCCTCATTGTTGCTGGTGCTGCCACTGGCCAGACTGGAGCCCTTGCTCAAGACAGTCTGAGGACAGACAGACTGCTGAAACTTTCTTTGGGCTCTATCCCTTCCTGTAGGTTCTCCCTGACTGCTTTCTCCATTTCCCCATGAGGTGTACTTGGAGCTTAATGTCTTTTCACTAATCAGAAAAAGAAATAAATTCCCTTTTTTTGCTCAGACCTGCGGTGTCCTGGGCAGAGGACAGCCCACGTGTGCATGTACAACTGGCCACTGCTCTCTAGTGAGAGGTTTTGGTTTATATTTCTGGTTGTTCTACTTCCAAGGCAATAGACATAAACAGCTCTCAAAGGAGATTCCATGAATCTGCTTAATGGTGCAATTGACAGGCAGCCAGTGACAACAGCAAAAACCCCTGACCAGATCTAGTGTGCCTGAAGAAGTCCTTCACCCAGAAATTATGTATCTTCTTTCCTGCACTATCAGTTGTCCTTGTAAAAACACAATTCTTACCACATCACCTCTATCTATACATAAGTTAGGAAGCTAAGCTACAACCTTCTTGTTAAGATACCATCCTGCTGCTTCTCAAGGGGCCCTTTCACAGTGTTGCTGAAGCATGGATGTGCAGGAACGATGAACAAAGAGGTATTTTAAGGAGATAGCATTATCCTATCAGAACCTTTACTGAAGAAATCAAATATCGATGCTTTTGTTTTGTGAGAACATGTTGCTTTAATCTTCCAGCCAGAAAGCACTCAAAGAAGATATTTGTGCACTTCCAAAGGCACAACAAGGAGCAAATATTATCAAATTGTTATTGGTTATCTAACCTAAGTAGAGCAAACCATCTCCAGAAGAGTGTCTTGTGCACAATTGTGGCATACAAAGAAGTGATTTATTTAGACCCATTGGTCCAGATAGAAGTGAAGGGTTCTGATCCAGCTAGCCAAAGCTCTAGTCTCATTAGTGCAAGCCTCTATGTCATAAACCAGGACCAAAATGGGAGAGGAAAGATCCAGATATTGGATCTGTACCATCAAAGAGAGAACAAAGTTTACTCTGTGAGTCACAAGTCACAAACCAAAGTGTATATTAATCTTCACCCTGACACATTTCTTCCATCCATCAGATCTAGCATTGTGCTAGTCTGACAGTGAGGACACATCATGTCATTCATGACACATGATGATTCCCAGATGTTCAAAGAGCTGTACTACCCAGTGAAACAAATGGGTGTTTACAGTAAAATAAGTACTTAATTTAGCAAAATTGAAGATGAAGTTACAAGCTAATTAGTCCAAGAGGGCCTATAAACCATGATAGATGGGAGCTCATACTTCCTCGGTAGATTCAGGAGCATAAAGCAAGAAAAGAGACCAAAAACTGAATAGTAAGAAATAAAATACAACCAAAAAACCCCATCCAGAAAGTCACCCTGAGAGGAGCCAGAACAAATAACACCACTGCTGAGCTCTGATGTAGCTCTTCCGGTGGAGTTCCTGGTGATGAATAAAAGAAGCTCTGAGTCAGGTGCTTATAAATACAGTCATGTGTAACATCTATCAAATTAGTGAGGAAGAAAGTTGAAAGAAGGAAAAGGATCTAAATCCATCTTAGAAAGGCTGTGAACCTCTCAACTGACTATAAAAGCTCCTGATTCAGGCAAGAACATAATAGGCCTCTGAAGGTTATTCGCTCTTAAATTTCTCAAGTGGCATTTTTGAGGAGCTCTAAGAGCAGCTGGAGAAGATGGGTACCTACCTGAGGCTGTGGGAGGGGATATGAACTTGAATGTCTTTAACTTACACAAACTGAGGCAAAACACAGCCTTCCACTGGGCTGCCTTGGTGATGATGTTTCAGAAGTGGCCAGGTCTAGGGAAAGAAAACTAAGAGCTATTATTATCAGAAAGATACAGTCCATGCTGACATAAAGAGTGGAGAACAGTAAACTCTAAAGCCAGACACTGCTAAACTCCAGTGAGATCGAAAGTGAGTAACTCCCTTTTAAAGGCTATTTGCCTAAAAAGCTTAATGTTCCCAAAAGCCATTACAACTCTCTAGATCATCTGCTAAATCATCCTTACTCTCCTAGACTTTTAAGTCAGTACTGAATGGAGCCATGCAAACATTAACCAAACTCCCATTCTCTTGTACTTCATGTCAAAACCAGGAGGCAGGAGCAGCCTACGAAGCAGACAGTGCTACCAACAATTGGAATCCTGATGACCCCAAAGAGATTGCTGGAGCCAGAGTTCACACAACTGCAGAGGGCCAGACGCCAGCACTGGCTCTGGATAATTTCATTACTCTGTGCTAGAGCAACAAATTCATTTTCCATAAAGCACTAACTAAGCCAATTTTTAATCTGGCTTGCAGTGCTGAAAACAACCTGCAAAAAACAGGTGGCAGTCTCTTTTCATGCAAACCAAAAAAGAGGTAAAAATAGACTTGAATTGTCATTGAAAATACGGTAAAATAATCCTTTTCCATCTGCTAAAGCAAACCTTGGAAGTAAGTGAATTAACAGTCTCCACTATCACATCAATGAGCTAGGCATTGCTTCCTATTAATTAATATTAACATGACAGCAGTTGATTGCCTATATCTCTTGCACACATTAATCAAAGCCAAATGCTGAGTGTGCACCTTGTATATCACTCACAAATCCTGCTGGCAAAGTGTCCATTCCTTCCTAAATGTTTACAGCAGCATTCACTTGCCGAAGATCATCCCTGATTCAAGCACACCGTAGCAAAGGCCTTTCCTCTTCTTCCATCTCACTATTCCCTGTTCAGCCCTTGCCCTGTAGTTCATATTATTGAATGCACAGTGCCGTTGTCTCTGCTTTGAAGTTGGCCACAAATGATGAATTCAAGATGCAAAACCCAGGTCATTTACAGGAAGAGTTTTCACAAAGAAAAGAACGTCCTTCCAGAAAGGTTAGATCTGAAGGCCATAATAATGAAATCATAGAATGATTTAGGTCAGAAGAGACCTTAAAGATCATCTAGTCCAACCACCCTGCCATGGGCAGAGACACCTACCACTAGGTGAGGCTTCCCAAAGCCCTGTCCAACCTGGTCTTGAGGACTACCAGGGAGGGGGCATCCACAACTTCTCTGGGCATCCTGTTCCAGTGCCTCACCACCTTGTTAAGACACCATAGAGCTGATCACCCCCACTGGCATTCAGCTAGCCAGAGTGATCCTTAAGGAAGGATCCTCAGCACCGTCTAATTATCTACGATTAAAATCTATTGCTCAAGACGGTTGCTTCTGTGTGTAGACTGCTAAAAATACCCCAATTACTGAGTAATGGAAATGTAGACTTCCCCTCAATCCAAACACAACCAGTTTAATCAAGTCAGAATGTGACTGAAGAAGGAAGAGAGAGTACTTTCTGTTTAAACAAGGAAAAAAAATAGGCCAAATCCTTGTCTCATTTATGGTAATGTAAATTTAGAATAACTGAATAAATATAACCAGAGTCAAAGCTTTCATAAACAGGTATAAATTAGGTCAGAATCAGCTTAAACACATGCAAGTTCTTAAGACTTTTTAGCACCTTGTAAAACTGAGTTACTGGTTAGATGCTCAGTCAGCCTGAATCCAGCCTTTCAGCTGTCTATTATAATTATGTGACTCTTCATAAAACTGAGTAGTCACCCAACAGGACATGTCTAACCTGCATTTGAACAACACTTAGCAGATGCATAAGCTGAAAAGCTGGCAAAAATTTGAGAGTGCACATCTGAGGGACAGTAGTGCAATAAAGCATGAAACAGCTGATAAAAATAAAATAAAAAATAAAAAAACCCAAGATGTCCACAATGGGGCATAAGAATTCAGGCAACAGAGTATTTTAACTCTGTGCCTTAAACTTGGAATAGAACTGCATGGTCAGAAAAATTAAATTTGTCTTGCTTTTATTTCAAATTCCTGTATATATTCATGTTCTTGATTCTGGCAAGCAGTTGAAATGTCCATAATAATTCTTTTTACTCAGTACTTCTGGCTTGCCTTCAACCAAGGTAGCTGGAAAGACTGGATTCAGACAAATTATTTCCATCTACTCTTATATCTTACTAGTGAAAGCCTATGGGAGTTACATAAACTGCCAATGCTTGTGCAACAGTTGTTGATCTGAAAAACATGGTATTTATTTTGTGACTTTTGAAGACTTTACTCAGAGAATATTCTTTTATATAAATGTTTGTATATATGTATGCATATATGTATATGTATATATTTATATCTAATTCCAGTATGCAACTAAGACTGTTTTTCTCTACCACACACCTACTACCAACTACTGTGTTTTCTATGGTAATATAGTAAATTTATATAATTCACTGGTCTTTTGGAAAAGGTGTCTGTATCTTAAAGATACTCAAGCACCTACAAAAAAAGAAGAAAAAAAACCTGATGTTAGAGTAAAAAGCTGGAAAATATTCCAATAAATACTGAAAATAGAATATCAGTGTATTAAGTGTAATAGTAAATTCTCAGGTTTTTTTATTCCAATTTGATTTAAACTCATTGCTAAGTTTAAAAATTGTATCTACCACTGATAAAATCCTAGAAATTAATTACTGGTGTTCATTGTTCCTAATATTTATGGTGTCTGAGTAGTAATTTCTAGAATTGTATTAAGAACGTAATCCAGCTTCCTGCATGAATTATCTTTTTGACATAAACTCTCATGGATTATAGTCTGTATCACACTATTTTTATCCATTGATATTCTTCATTTGTTTCTCAAGGTAAGCCGACATACTTGGTATAAAAAATGAGGTATACAAAGTAAGGTGAATGTAATGTGTGTATGTAGGAATACAGCTATTGGAAAAAAGCATTTATCTTAATAATAACTATTAATATATACAGATATTTAACATTATAAAATGAGATTGGAAATATTACCATTTTATCAAGGGCTAACTTTCAGATAAAATTCAACGTACTTCTGGATTTCTATCCATAACAAAAGAATATCCACTTTAGAGAAAACTATTTAAAGTAACATATGTTATTAAACACAGTGTTCTACTTTTTAAAAACACAGACAGCATTTCTAGACATAATTGTTGTGGTGTCCCATGTATCCAAACTAAAAAGTCCTGAGTCTCAGGGACCAGCTGCTACTGAGCATCACAAGTTAACATCCATCAGAATGGCCAAGCAACAATGAAGACATACAAAATAAGGATGCAAGTTTGAGAACTTAAGCAGTTGTTTTTTCTTTTTAACATAAATTACAAACCACTAGGTTCTCAATTAATTTTCTATCGAAACACTTAAAATCCAAACATCTGATGTAATATTCAAATATTTTGCAATACATGCTGTCCAGAGTTCTTTATTTTTTGCCTTTTCCAAACCCCTCCTTATATTTTCCTCCTACAGTCATTTTAGTTGCAGGGGCTTAACTTTTTCTTGATAGAAGAAGACAGTGTGGGAGGACAGGTGGTTGAGATTCAGCATTTAATCTGTTTGATCAAGCCATCTCTCTTACTTCAAGGATTCCTTGGTAAAGTAATAATGAATTCACTACATCAATACAATAGTAAGCATCACATTGCACTAGCATTATCACTTTCAAATAATGTTTAACTTAAACTCCTTTATAGCTAAGCATCCTTTATAGCTAAGCACTATACGAGCACTTAAGGGAATCTAAATTGTTGCACAAAATCAAAAAGAAGTATAAATTATTTTAGGGGAGAGGATATTACATCTTACATCTTTGAAGCTTTTGGTACAGAAATAGCTGCAGAAAGTGGAAATGAGTGTGACAAATTAATATAATGGATACAACATCTTTTAATTTGGTTGAGTGAATCCAAAAGCTTATAACTCAATAAATTTAGGACTTCAGGGTGTACACACGTTTATATAATTGAAAGGCCTCCAAGTAAAGCAGTAGATTGCACTAATCTAGATGGCCTCTGAATTTCAACTTGCTTAAACTCACTTAATTAACCTCTGAGTTTAGCCCTTAGAATGGTACCTGATATATAGCGTTCTAAATTCTTGGGGCAACAGAATGAACAAGTCCTACTACAATTGTCTGAGAGGTTTAGCTGCAGGTAACTAACAATACTAAACACCTGAATGAGTGAAACAGCATAACAAATTTGCAGAAAATGAGCAAGATCTGCTATGGAAATGTAAGTATTGCTTTTAAATTATCGCAAGGAATACTAACCTAGATAATCCCAAAAAGCTGAAGTTGCATCATAATCAGGGAACTGTCTGTCAGGTGCAGCTTGGAGAACCATTTTGCTAGGGACCAGCAGCCACTGAGCAGGAGACAACCTTATCTTCCAGACCCTGGCGTTTGTACTGGAGCAGGACTGTAGAGGATATGCATCTCCTGCAGCATCACACACTCCAGAGCCAGAAATACAACAAAGATCTGAACTGTGGGCCCCTATATCAGGTTCAAATTATCCATGAGAGCCACATGTCATCATACTGCTTTCACCACAGCTTGTTTCTCACCTACACCATCTGCACCATTGGTGAGAAAGGAAAGAAAGAGCCTGTCTACGAGGGGAGAGGTGGTGTAGAGCAGGAAGATCCAGGAGTTGGATTTTTTTTTGTTTCCAGCTCTGCAGCCTCCAGGAGATGCTTGCACTGGCAGCCAGAGCCCTGAATCTGAAAACTGGATCACTGTAATCTTTCTAAGGCCAATCTACCACACCATATGCTCATCTTAGTTGAAAGTGCCCTGACTTCATTTTCCCATAGATAGCAGAAATAAAGTTTTATGTAATATAAAGCTAGGAGCCTTTCACTAAGCAGATGTACAGCCAACTTCATGGTCTCTTAGGTAAGCAATATAGGAAATTATACTGTAATTCAGAGAGGTTTGATATAAAATGTCTTTTGGCAATGCTTAGACTTGGTCTAGTATCATAGCAGTATTTTCTGTCAACTTCAGAGTACTATGCTGTGGCCAATTAATGGAAAAAAAGATGTGATTCCGTCAATCGCTCTGGGATTTTCTCTTTGAATGTTGAGGTTGGATTAAGGAAAAGACCTTGCCCTGGGCTATACAGCCTTGTAACGCTACTGCCTGTTATTTCCAATTGTTGTTACAGCAGAGCTGGCCTCGCTGCTATTGTTAAAGGTCAGTCAATGTTTCCACTATAAACCTTCTTTATTGCAGATTTCACGTAAGTGTGTGATTTTAATTTACTCTGGACTGAAACACAGTGTTTCTTAACATGGAAATGGATATGTCTTGTTCTGTTCTTTTAATCTGTATGCTTATTTCATTGTCAATCCAGGACATCTCCAGAAAAGGTGATCTGTAACCCACACTCATATTTAAAAGATTTTAAGGGTAACTGATGCCATTTGGATAACCAACTCCTTCACAACACAAGCAGTGGTTTACTGATTTAGTCTCAAAGCAATATTGGCAGCTCTTTGCGTGTTATCTGAGAAACTATGGCTTTTAAGCCTTATTCAATAGTGGGTGGGTCACTCCTGAAAAATGAAAATATGGAGAGAATGTATTATTCCTCGGAAAAATTGCAGTTTCAAAACAAAAAGTTGCATTTCAAAATGGGTTGTGCACACAACCAGTGCATTAGACACAGTGCAATCTCCAGAGTAGATTATGAAAATTATTTTTGCCATTGGGCTGGAAGCAAAAAAACACTGCAATCAAAAGCCTGTGTTTTCCAATCTTCTCCAGAAATTAAGTACTCCATGGGATATCTCCAGGGCAACTGAACATCCCCTTAAAACAAATAATCACCAATGAATTATTTGTAAAGTCCCCTCGTTATACGTCCACGCATATATTCTCTCCCACTGAAGCAATAGCTCCTTGCTGTCTATCTTTTGCCTCCCTCTATTGGGAAGATAATTCCTCCACATATAGGAGAAACAAAATGCCATCCAGTGCCCCAGCACAGACATCTCTGGTGGCTTAATTCACTGCTGTGCTTTAGCTGGTGCAGATAGGACACATGCAGCCACTTTGCCGTTCCTGGGACCAAACCTGGCCTCTTGTTCTCCCTTTTCCCTCATTGGCTGAAGGGTCAGCAGACTCATTTCTCCCTCTAGAAAGCAGCTGCAATCAAAGAGCAGCGAGCCCACCAGAAAATACAGTTTTGATGTCACATAAATTTCATTGAGGTGTACAAGAAAGGATAGAGGGGACATCTAAGAATTTCAAAAAAGCTTTGCATTACATGTTATAGTATAAAAACCTCACAATATATAAGAGCAAAAATCAGAACATCTCCTGATTGAACATGTTTTTATTCTCAGATAATTATTTGGTGGAAATTAACCGATTTGTGAGGTTTCACTCTGAACAAAGCAAAAAGAAAGTTATTTTTCAATGGTTGCTTGCATTCTTTGCCCATCCCTATTTTCTGCTTTAAGTCTCTATACATGCACACACATACATTTGCTCATACACACACCCATACACCTGGTACTCCATTAGGACTGACTTGGCACTGCCTCAAGAACAGTGGATTTTGAAGCCAACACCCATTTCTTATGCAGAGGACAATCCCACACCTATGGCTATGTTTTCAAACTATCTAAATACATACAAGGCATCCACAGAACTCACTTGTATCAGAATAACTTGAGGTGTAAATCTAGACTGTTACAACTACCTTGATGGAGATCTAATGAAATTCTTACTGCATCAAAAGGATTGGTGTTTGGTTTAGCTCAGCCACTTTGGAGGAGGTTAAGCTAAAGCAAAAGTTCATATGTGAATTTTAGAGCCAGAATGGCCACACAGGGAGTTATGTTGTCACAACCATGCAGTTCACCAAATCAGTTGAGAATTGCCTCTGTATCTCTGTAGCAGTTAAAAGTAACTTGCATTGTCATGCTCTTCTTCTCAGACCTAAGGATTAGAAACCTGATACTTCAAAACAAAGATGAATGAGCTGATGTCTCACAGGCTTCATGAACCAGCACCAGAGCCGCAGTTTAGGGGATCCTAAATCTTAACATGTCATGCATGTCCATATGAGCATGCAGACCCCCGTTTTGTTGACAATTATAGTTCTTCATCTCTGTGCTCTGCATTGGTTAGATGAAAGCTAGGTCTAATCTGGGAGCTGGCAAATGATGTCTATGCAGTGCCATGCTTAAACTAAAATATCTTGTCTCTCAGCAGGGATTTGCTTGGACTGCAAGCAGCATTAACATGATAACGTGTACAAATAAGACTGGAACAAGTTCAAATGATGGGTTGAGCTCATTCATATCTGCCAGCATCAATTCATGTAGTCATGCCTTCCCATCATAATTGATTAGTATTTTACAGGTCTGACATCAAAGAGATGAAGGCTTACTAGGCAGTTTCACAGTACAGCCAGCCATCATGAAATAACCAGGGGAGGATTTGAATGCATATGAAGAATGGGACCATCAGCAGTGCAGGTTGGAGTGTGGAAAGGATGAGTAAAGGAAATCACACTGCAAGAGATTCACAAGAGAAAATCTCTCATCCCAGTGGGACTAAATGTGAAAAGGCCCACGGAGCGTATCCTCATGGAGAATGAGGTCCTCAGGCTGTCACAATACATCACACCATGCTCTCTATTCAGAGAGAAGAAGAATTCACATTTTTAGGCTTGTTGGTAAAGTGGGATCAGTCCAAGACAGACGGACAGCTCAGTAGTAAGTTGGATCTACAACTACTTACCTTTAAGTGAGGCTTGTCTCCTATTCCTCAGACTGAAGTCAAGACTTTCCATGCTTTCCACTTCAACTGACCCTCTTACTATTTACCTCACTGAAAAGAGTGTAACTCTTAGAGGTAGTTTTGGGGTGTGGGAGTATTCCATCCTCCATTTGTCAAGGGCTTCTCCAGTCCGAAATTTTGCATATCTGTACTTACAGCATGGAAAGCCCTCTCTCTCTGAGGCCATGTTGTACACATGATGAGAAAACCTCCTAAAACACTCTAACATAACAAGCTTAAACAAAGCCAGCAAGGTTTCACTATAAGCTTTATCTGTAGGTTAATTATATTGCATAAGTTAAATGATTGACAATCAGCTACAGAAGAACAAAAGATGCATTGAACAAAAGAGGGGAACTTCTCGAGTCATATGACATGATTCTCTGTTGTTTCTGGCTCAAACTTTCCATGCTATACCACCACAGAAACAAGGAGAAGACAGAGATGGTCCATGTGACATGAGCTAAGTTAGCATTATTGCCTCAGCTGACCAGAAATCTCTGTCCAACTGCTGAGTGACTGATGTCACTTACCCTTGGCTTTCCTGTCCATTTGCTAAGGGTCTGACACTGTGTTAATGTTCCACATATGTAGTAATTCTTCTCAAATTGCTATAGGCTGTGTTTTTATTCACTGAAATTGCCTTTTTCCCCCTTTTCTTTCAGATGGAAACTATTTGAAAAGAAACCCTTCATTAAAAAGAGAAACCAGCAACTTGTGGAATGAGTTAAGGATTGCTTGGGAAGAACAGATCCAGAAAGTGTATGTTATTTACCTTGCATTACTCCACTATTTTCCAAACATGTTTTTATATAACATGACAGGTTATCAGTTCTTGCCTTTGGCTACAGATGGGTAGGACTGCAAACAATCAAATGCAAATCAGGAACAGTCTACAGTGCAGATGCACTATTGTATTGTCATGGCATCACTCCTACTCACTCCGATTAGTCAAAGCACTCCATTTGGTTTGGTTATTTGGATGGAGTAGCTGGGTGGAGACCAAGCGTGTGGGTGGATGGCTGCTTTCCAGCAGAGCAAAAGCTCTCCTCAGGGGACGCCCCTTACGACAAGGAATTCCTCGTGACATCATGGGCTGCTTGACACTAGAGTGATGTGCTTGAGTTGGAATTGCTCCCATCGTGTTTTATAACACAGCCAAAATAAGATGAGCAAATCCTACAAGAACAATGAATTTAGAGGTGTGGCTGTACTTATACCAGAATTTTTCCTTCCTTTCTCAATAGTAAGATGTGTTTCAGAAAGGCAGTTTCTAACCTCCAGAAAACCAGATGTACATATTAAATGTAATAAGAAAAGCTTTTGTTTTGTTGCTTCTATGCACAAAATATCAAGTCCAAAAAACATTTTCCCTTTTGAGATAAATTAAAAGAAATCGCCTTCACACAACCTCGTAAAATAACATAATAGTTTTCAAGAAAGGAACGAGTAGTTTTAAAACCTCAAGTCAACCATGCTATAGGTTTTAATCTGTCTTTAGCATCTACAAAAAGGCTGACAATTTCTTAGTGGAATAAAAAAAGGAATGGCAAACTTGGGTAAGAAGAACTAAAGAACTGTTTGCTTTGTTGAATTAATGCGAACCACAAAAGTGAGAAACACAAAAGATGTTTACTTAATGACTTCGTCTTTGAAAAATGTTCACACAGTGCAGAGATTGGGCTGGTACCATTATCAACAGAGGACATTTCTTCAAAACGTAACACGATCTATAAATCATATAGCAAACAGCACCTTCAGGATGAGAAATAACCCTGGTCAAGACTACTAAGCACTACAGTAAAAGGCAGACCAGGTTGTAGATATTCAGTCTTCTCTGACTCCTGGGTAGAGGTTTAGGGCAGGATTTTTCACTCCGATTTTCTGTGTTTTACTTGGCTTCAGACAACTGACAAGGGTGATTCCTACATGGCATGCAACAGGAACACCATCAGCCTGCTGGAAAGGAAACTCATCCTAAGCAATGCTTACTTTTAGATTAGCTGCAAGCAAGAGGGATATCTTCATATCTGAAAATTACATATTCTGAAAGGTGCATCTATTGCTATTGCTTTCCCAAGTGGCTCACAAATGCACTTAGGTTAGCTGCAGTATTAGAGAGAAGGTGAAAACAAACTAGCATGGGAAAGAGGTAATATCACTAAATTCCCCTCCTAATTCCTGATATTTAAGAGATTGCTTTAAACCCTGCAGCATGAGATTTTTGATTTGTGACAGTACAAATTCTTTATTTAGGCTAATCCTATTATTCCTATCAGCATATAATGTCATATTTTCTCCAACAGGAGCTCAACAGCCAATGAAAGCAGCACAGGTGATTGGCAAGTTTAAGAAAAACTTTCTCCTTCCAGTGCAATTTCTCCCTCTAATTTAATCAGCATATTTCCCTGCCATTTTTTCAGCCTGCTATATCATGCTCTACTCTCCAAGGCACACTACAGCTAAGACTCACCTACACACTCTGTCACTGGCATCTTAAATCACCATTCTGGCTGCAGGGAAACTATGGAAGTATCAGCATGTACCCCTCATTAAAATTCAGCAGTGCTGGAGCAAAGGAATTGTGCAACCCCATTGTTCACGCTGTGTGGTTGCAGGCATTCATATAATCTTATTATGACTTTTGGGTGGTTCGCATGCATATTTACATTTTAATTTTCAGTGCTGTAGGTTCAAAGAAGAGTGTGTAAAATAATGTCATAAAGCTCTTGGGACTGTGAAAATATTAAAAGTCTCCTATAAAAATACAAAGTGATCTGACAGCACCACAGTGTAGAATTAATGCTGGAGCATGTGTGGTTTAAGGAAGAATAATTATAAACTGTTTCTGGGAATTTTTTTTTTTCTTGTTGTTTTATTGTTTGTTTTGGTTTTGTTGTTGTTGTTGAAGGAAGAATTGCCTCTGAAAAGCTTCAAGTTAAGTAAAGGCTTTTGTATTTTAAGCATATGTATCAAAATGAGGCCTTGGAGCCTGTTTCACAAAGCAGATACCCACAGTGTTAGCCACCAAATAAATAGAAAATATAACTGGAGTGCTTACCTTGGGGATCTTACAGTTCTGTTGTCTGTCTGCTGACATGTACCACATTTCACTGCATGAGAAGAGATGTCAGGGACCTACACTTTATACATCAGCCCTCAAATATCAGTAATCTAGAAGAGCATATTGGCGAAGCCAGCTAAATTTGAAGGAAACACTGGGGCCTATTTCCCCATAAGCAATTTTGCAGTAAGGGATTCAGCAGAAAGAAATGGGGAGAAAACACTTCCCTGTTGGTTGTGACAGTTTCTTTGAAAGGATTTAGACTGACAACTCAGGGACAATTCATATCTGAAACTTTGCATAATGCTTAGAAAACAATACAGATGAGCAAGCCTTGGAAGACTATAAGGAAGTGTACCTGCTAGTGATTCCCAGAAAAATGCTTTCATCACACAAATATAATTGAGGGAGAGATAAAAGGAAAAAGAAGGACACAAAGGAATCCTGATGTGACAGGGAAAGAGATCCCTCCATATCCAAATGTGCTAAGTTAAGATGCTGGCAACATCAGTGTTAGAAATTGGCTAAGACATCAGCAACTTCAACAACAAAGAGGGTTTGGATTTCGATCCTCAGCATTATTATTCACCTTTCCCCCTCTGAAAATGTGACCATGGCATCCTCAAGGTTTTGTAACATGGACTGACTGACTTGTGCCTTCCTCCAGTTTTCCCTGATGAACCGCAAATAAAATGTGTACGCCTCAGCATTAGCTCAGGAGGAAGAGGCCCTCAGCTCTTTCCACTCTGTTATTTTTGTAATACAACCATATTATTTATATGTACTTTTATTTTCACAAAAGTATTTACGTTTCTATACATATATATTTTATAAATGTAATACACATAGGGATTTAATAGCACAGACAGGAGAATAGGCAAAAAGTCCCAATCTATTTCTCAGCCACAAGACTTTATTCACCCCAGTCCTTGGCTTCTCTATGAGGAACTCCAACAGAGGTAGTGGTTTTCTTTGGAATATGAACATGAGGAATTCAGCAGACACCGATGCTAGAGAGATCCTGGACAGTGAGTTATACACCTGCCAGGAAGAAACAGCAGTTTAGAAGGCTACATCTGAGGGTTTTTTGTTGTTTGGGGTTTTTTTTCTTCAATTTCCCCACTTGTAAAAGAAAATCTGTCCATCAGATAGGGTGATCAGAGCAGAGGAATATTTAAGTCAGGTAAGAGGTACTGTGTATCAACAGCATAGGAGATAGTAGTAGAGAAACATCTAGCAGTAGGCTTGGCCTCAGCTCTGGAAAGCAGGACAGCCCTACTCCATAATTCCATTTCTCTCACGCGCGCATGCACAGCCTGTAACATGGGAGAAGTAAAGAGCAGCAGCAGCCATAAGTTGCTTTTTTTTTTTTTTTAAAGTCACAAGTTGGCAGGTACAGCTTAAATGAGGCTGTTGCAGTGGAAGTGAAATAGACAGTCTAATAGGACTGGCTGGCACAAATGACTTAAACAGAAAACCTCGTGTTTACTGGTCCAGGATCAAGCAAACCTTGTCGGCATAAATGCTTTTCTATATATATTAACCTACTTCATTACACAAAGTCCTTAACCATAGTAAGTGAAACACTACGAATGGGAAATCCATAAAGTTGGAACTCACAGAGTGGAATGTTTTGATTTATTTTTGCCTCCCCTCTCCCAAGAGTCAATCTAAGAGTAAACAATATTTTAGCTTTCCTCAAATTAATTGTAAGCTTTTCCCTGTCAGACTTCCCACTTGGTGCAGAATAACATACGTACCCTCACAAAAACAAACAAAAAAATAGAATCTTTACATTCCAGAGGAAACATCTTAGCACCTTTTGCCTGACCCAAAAAGAATAGCCCATAAGCCAGTAAAATCTTTATTAAGAATAATGGGCAAGGAAACAACTAGAAAAGTAGTTTCTGAAAATCCAACAGCAGAACAAAACAGGAAAATGTCTGGGTTTTGCATTTGTATTTTACAAACACTCACTTTCTAGTCAACTGTCTGCTTTCTCACCATATGAATTTGGGGTTTTACTTCATCACATTAATTAAACCTGGGTTTCAGTGGCTGCTTCAGGAAGAAAAATCTGGAGGTTGTTTACAGATAGAGAATTATGACAAGGATACTCTAAGTTAATACAGAAGCTCCAAATAAACTCACTATTATGCGAAATGGCAACTTGTACATTAGTTCTAGAACTTTTGAAATTGTTGAGGCTTTTGTACATCATTTAAACCCATGCAAATCACCAGTGTTCATATTGCACAAATAAATTACCTACTATCACTTTTATATAGAGGAAAGTATGCATAGAAGCATTAGCTTAATAAGGTAATCCTTTTGTGAAAGGACTTTAGAATCTAAAGTTGTGGCAGATAACCAGGGAGTTGGAATGTGCATAAATTTGGAAGGATTTCAGCACAGCTAGAATATATCAAAGTTTTTTTTCTGTTTCAGAATGTTGAAAAAGGACACAATTCCTCTTTTGCAATTTCTGAGTACAGTTTTCTCAAATGAAAACATTTGAACGTAAGTGTTGCGAAAATGGGAAAAATAAATCCGGTCTTGTGAGGCCGGCACCGAATATGCGACAGACGCAAATCGGGAAACAAAGAGTAATCGTTTATTTACAGCAACATTTACAGGTTCTTTTGGATTGCCGGTGATAAACTAAACTACAGGTACACTAAAGGTTTTATAACTAATATAATACCAACAACAACGCACTATGAAACACACAAACACCACCACCAACAACAACTTGCCCACAGTGAGCCTGGCTGCCTGGCAAATAGACAAGCCTGTTTGAACAGAAATACAGAGGAGCAAAACCAATACACTCAGGGAAACCTAGAAATGCACCTGAGAAAAAAATATAAAATACACCCAGGGTATATGAACCTGAGGAGAAAATATATCACTCAGCATTAGCTGAGGTAAATGGCCTTACCCACAAGGTGAGCCGAGTGGTGGGGATGGAGAGGGAGCGTATTCGTTAATGCGTTAAGTTCATTGGTATAGCTCCTAGTTCATCCTGTCCCCCCAAATAAGGGCTCACATGTAAGTTACCTTGGCCAGCATTCCGACCAAGGGGGAAGGTACTCATCATTCCATGGCTGGAGAAGTAACTCCCCCTTTCTAGCGCAAATCCTATGGTTTTTATCCCCTGGTGTACGTGACAGCAGGCAGGAGGATGCCTGAGTGGCAGATTTCTGCATTACATCACCAAGGCATACATGCGGGTGGGGATGACTATAGACAGCCTTATCAGTTATGTTAATGTCACAAAGTCCGTTAATTCACATCTGCATGGGTAGAGGTAACCTCCTTTGCTTGGGGGGGAAAGAAATGGGGGACTGGGACCATGAGGCCTCCGCCTCATTTCACACTCCTCTAGGCATCTGGATAACACCAGATATGGATCTAGTGATGGTTGCCACCTCACCCAGTGCTTGCTACCTCACCCAGTGCTTGGTTTCATGCTTTCAGGCATGCAGCTACCTGGTGTACATGACTTGGACTTTGTGTCTAACTTTTTTTTCTCTCTCTCTACAGTAAATACCTTTTCTTGGTATCATCATGCATTTTTTATCATGCTTAGTTAAAAAAAAAAAGTATTTTGAAACATAATCCAACATCAATTGTATATTTTTCTGAAATATTTAGAGTTCATTAAGATTTTTTCCTAAGAAAAATGCCAGTCATTTTCTTTCACATTCTATAAAACCTAGATCAGAGAAGTTCTGTTAGCGGGATGTGTAATCTAGCAGATAGGACATGCAGAGCTCCTAACTGGAAGCTGAAGCTGATCTTGTTCAAGCAGAAATTTTTTAATTTTTTTTATTTTAAAAATGAGAGTTACATCTCCTGAGTGTTGTAATTTTATCACTTGCAATCTGAAGTCAAGATAGGATGCCTTTCTAAAAGATGCACTCATGGTTCAGTCAGAGATTAATGTAATTGATAGTTCATGTACTTGGTAGGGAATAATATAAAAATAGCAAGGTCAAATTCTTTGGTTTGTTTTACACCACAGGACAAAGTGGACAACCATATTGGCCCCTGAGGAATTTTGAATTCACTGCCATCATCAACAACAGTAATAATTAATGTATGCCTGTATTCTTTAGTTTGAATCCTGTTTGCAAGCAGTGAAGGAGTGCATGAATATCAGAGTAATGAGCTGTTTGAATACTAAGCCAGCTCAGAAGCAAGATTCTAGGATTTCTCCAGGCTCTGATCTTTTGCCATGGTGCAAAGCAATCAGCTTCAGTGTCAGCACCATAGATAAGATTTTTCTCTTTAAATAGATATCAGGGATCTACCATATTTTTACACACAGCAAGGGAGACATTTTTTTCAGCTAAATTTCTGCCAGGTTTGGTTCAGATATTCAGAAGTCTTTGGAATAATGAAGATCATCCATCTAATAGGTCATAAGTGTAGGGATATCGGAGACAGGTGCAAAGATGAAGCTTCCATAGGTGGATGTTTCCAACAACCTACAATTCTGGCCAGTTCTCCACTGCAACTGAAGCACAGGGCAGTGGTCTCCATTATAAAGAGTAAAAGTAATAATCAGTTCCAATATTAAATAACACAACTGTATCAGGGTTGTCCTGAAAGCTGGCTTGTTAACCTTGCTAAAAGAGCTATAAATTTGTACTGAACAAAGCCAGCTAACAACACTGTTCTAAGTAGACGAATCACCTTGACTGACATTAGCTTGAGAATAAGTACACTTACAGGTTTGCTTTAACCACTGAAGGAGATGCTTGTTAAGTACTAGGATGAGTAAGGCCTTGACTGTGATTTATTGTTATCCTTCTCTAGATAGAATGAAGATTTTAAACTAGTGGGTAGAGTAGTGAGGTGATAGATGCTGAATCTTGGCTTTTTCTTTTGACTGATTTTGTTTTTCCAACAGTTTCATGGACAAGGTGGGTCAGTCACAAGGTCCTATAGAGCCAGTGTTTTAGTCTGGCAGCACGTAAGTTAGCACATTGCCCACCTCTGCTGTCGAAAGAAGTGTGAATAACTGGAATCATGCTAAAACTGCATACAAAATCATATCTATCATTCAGATTTCTTCAAATGCTGATTGAGGAGACAGCTTAAGGCTTTGCAGTATCATCTGCTCTCTCTCATGCCAACATCCCTAGCACTTGACAGAAGGCAAATGTGTTCCCTGTGGATATTAAAGAAGATGTATATGTGTGTCTTGCTTTGCATATTTCCTCTTGGATTTAAAGAAAGAATAAAAACCTAGCCAAGCCATTGTCCCATAAAATCTGTTGGCCACAAGAGCTGCTGTACTGAGCAGGAGACACACAGAGTCAGCTGCAGGTGCAGAAAAGTCTCCCTTGCTTTCTGCTTCCAGCAGAAACAGGAGTACATTGTGATGACAGTCTGTCCCTGCAGGATAGGCTCACAGAGCCAAGCTCCTGCCCCATGTCTCCTCCAATGCTACATGCTACCTGCCTGCAGTCTCCAAAGAAAGTAGTTTAGAACCTCTTTACAGTCTTGTCTGACTAAAATATTTCTGACTAAATTTCTCTCTTAAATTAAAGAGATAAAACAAACTCTTTTGTGGCAGCACGACTTTCATTAGACAAAAAAACCCAGCACTTCATCTTTGGTAGTCTGGTCTAGATTTGGGGGGAGTCCTTTAAAATATATGGGGCTTTTATTCTTGGCTTTTTTTGTCAATTAAAAGTCTTCCTTTTTCTAGTAAGAACAATAAAAAGTCAGACTGAGATTGTGAGCATCATATCACATACACACACATATATCATGGTGGGAGTCTGTTATAGAACACCCAGCCAGGATGAAGAGACAGATGAAAGCAACTGGGGGAAGTCTTACAATTGCTAACCCTTGTTCTTGTGGGGAAAGTCAACTTAACAGATGTCTGCTGGAAATACAATACAGGAGAAAGAAAACAGTCTAGGAGGTTCCTGGAGTGTGTGGAAGACAATTTCGTGACATAACTGGTGAGTCAACCAGCTAGGGAAGGCACCCCACTGGGCCTGTTGTTTGTAAACAGAGAATACCTTGTGGGTGATGTCATGGTTGGAAGACTCCTGGAGCATAGCAATCATGAAATGATAGACTTTTTGATTCTTGGAGAAGTAAGAAGGGGGGGGTCAGCAGAACCGTCACCTTGGACTTCCAGAGGGCAGACTTCGGACTGTTTAGAAGGCTGGTTGACCAAGTCCCTGGGGAGGCAGTTCTAAAGGGCAAAAGAGCCCAAGAAGGCTGAATGCTCCTCAAGAAGAATATCCTGGAGGTGCAAGAGCAGGCCACCCCCATATCCAAAAGATGAGACGGCAGGGAAGAAAACCAGCCTGGCTGAACAGAGAGCTTTGGCTGGATCTCAGAAAAAATGGGTAAATGTATGATCTTTGGAAGAAGGGGCATACAATTCAGGAAGACTACAAGGATGAAGCAAGGTCATGCAGGATAAAAATTTGAAAGGCTAACTAGCCCAGCTAGAACGTAAATTGGCTACTTCTATGAAAGATAATAAAAATGTTTCTATAGTTATATTAACAACAAAAGGAGGGCCAAGGAGTACCTCCATCCTTTAATGGATGCATGAGGAACCAGAGTGATTAAGGCTGAGGATAAGGCTGAGATACTTAATGCCTTCTTTGCCTCATTCTTTAAAAGAAAGGTCAGTTGTTCTCCCCCTGAGCCAGAAGACAGGGACGAGGAGTAGAACAAAGCTCCCATGATCCAAGAGGAAATGGTTAGTGACCTGCTCTGCCAATTAGATATACACAAGTCTATGGGGCCAGATGGATTTCATCCAAAGGATAGAGGGAGCTGGTGGAGATGCTCATCAAGCCTCTTTCCATCATCTATCAGCAGTCCTGGCTGACTGGAAGGTTCCACTTGACTGGAAATTGGCAAACGTGATGTCCATTTAAAAGAAGGGACAGAGGGAGGATCTGGGGAATTACAGGCCTGTCAGTCTGACCTTGCTGCTGGGGAAGGTCATGAAGCAGATCACCTTGAGTGCCACTAGGACAACCAGAAGTTCAGGCCCAGTCAACATGGGCTTATGAAAGGCAGATCCTACTTGACTAACCTGATCTCCTTCCATGACAAGGTGACCTGCTTAGTGGATGAGGAGAAAGTTGTGGATGTAGTGTACCTGGATTTTAGTAAAGCCTTTGACACTGTTTCCCATAGCATTCTGCTGGAGAAACTGGCTGACCGTGCCCTGAACAAGCATACTCTATTCTGAGTAAAAATCTGGCTGGATGGCTGGGCACAAAGAGTGGTGGTGAATGAAATTAAATCCAGTTGGAGGCCAGTCATGAGTGGTATTCCCCAAGGCTCAGTGCTGGGGTTAGTTCTGTTTAACATCATTATCAACGACCTGGATGAGGGAATTAGGTTTACTCCCAATAATATTGTAGATGATACTAAACTGGGCGGAAGTATTCATCTGCTTGAGGGTAGGAAGGCTGTACAGAGGGACCTGGATAGGTTGGATCAATGGGCTGCGGCCAATTGTATGATGTTCAACAAGGTCAAGTGTAGAGTCCTGCACTTGAGTCACAACAACCCCATGCAGCGCTACAGTCTTGGGGATGAGTGGCTGGAAAGCTCCTTGGCAGAGAGGGATCAGGGGGTACTGGTCAACAGCCAACTGAACATGAGCCAGCATTGTGCCCAGGTGACCTAGAAGGCCAATGGCATCCTGGCCTGCATCAGAAACAGTGTGGCCAGCAGGAGTAGGGAAGCGATGCCCCTGTATTTGGCACCGGTGAGGTCACACCTTGAATACAGTGTTCAGTTTTGAACCCCTCACGACAAGAAGAACATTCAGTTTCTGGAGTGTGTCCAGAGAAGAGCAATGAAGCTGGTGAGAGGTCTGGAGAACAAGCCTTATGAGGAGCAACTGAGGGAACTGAGGCTGTTTAGCCTGGAGAAGAGGAGGCTGAGGGGAGACCTTATCACCCTCTACAACTACCTGAAAGGAGGTTGTAATGAGGTGAGTGCTAGTCTTTTCTCTCAGTTAACAAGCAATAGGATGAGAGGAAATGGCCTCAGGTTGTGGCAGGGGAAGTTTAGATTAGATAGTAGGAAACTTCTTCACTGAAAGCATTGTCAGGCATTGGAACAGGCTGCCCAGGGAAGCAGTCAAGTCACCATCCCTGAAGTTATTTAAAAGATGTGTAGATGAGGTACTTAGAGACATGGTTTAGTAGTGGGCAGGTTATGGTTGGACTTGATGATCTTAAAGGTCTTTTCCAACCAAATGATTCTATGATATGATTTCTTATTCACACACCAGCCCTAAAACCAGTGGAATTGTCCAGAGTGCTTTGATGTTAATTTTCTAACCGTATCAACTGTGAGGTCTTTCCTACATCTGCAACAGCTTTTGAACTACTTAGCCTCAGGACTAAATTTGCGAAGAGTTCCAGAAGGATAAATCCTTTTGGCTCTAGAGAAACCACTACGGGTTACACACATTTTTGGCAATACAGAAATCACTCTAATGGCCAGCTGCAGTTCTGAATCTGCCATTTGAGGGGAGGATAAAGACTTGGGTGTTGTTTAGTCTAGAGGAGAGGAAACTGAGGAATGAATGTGACAAAGAGTCTTCCAATGTGTAGAGACTTTTAAGAAGAAGGGAATGATTGATTGTTCTTCATAGTCAGCAGGAGAGGGAAGAGAAGAAATCAGCATAAGCTTTAGCAAAGACAACTTAGGTCAGATATTAGAAAAACATTTCAGCTACAACAGTGAAACACTGGAACAGGCAATCTAGGACTGTGGAATCTCCTTCACTGAAATTATGCAGACAAAGTTTAGATAAATATCACTTGAACAGGCAACCCAGAAATGTGGAATTTCCTTCATTGGATTTTTAAAGAAAATGTTAAGTCAAATGTTTGGTAGGCATGGCTTAGCTACACTCGATCCTGTTTCATCCAGCTCAACGACCTCCAAGATTCCTTCCAGCTCTTAATTTTTGCAAGTCTGTGATTTATAGGGCAGCAGTAAATATTCATATGACGGGTACACCCATACTTTACTGCATGAGGCATTACGCGCACGCGCGCACACACACACACACTGCAAAAGAGCCTCAAGGAGCTAAAAGGACGTGGCCATTTAAAAAGCAAATGAAAAACAAAAACAAAGACTCACTCAAGTCTTTGTGCATATAAAAAATTAGCAGCAGAAAGACAGGTATCATCTTTGGAATCTTATAACTAACAGTCCAGTCACCCAGCCATTGGGTCATTTCCCATCTGCTGGCTGTAATAGACCATCCCTCATCAAAAACTATATCAAAGTCTTATTATATTCTTCCTCTCATTTTCCCTTTGCTTAATGAAAGGAAGAATAGCTACTTGATTGCTAGAGCAACCAGTCATATCATGCTCAGCACGGCTGAAGTTGTACATTTGCATTTTAATATTTTTTCTATTACAGACCTCCCTGTGCTACCATAAAAAACACAGCCTCTAATCCCCTATTAACTCTATTTAGCAAACCTCAAGTGTTTCCTCCATTTGCAGTTTGGCTGGGCTTCAGCCCTGAAGCAAATTTCAGGTGGCTGTGGTCTAAACATTAACTCTGGTCTGGAGCGATTTGAATTACAAACCAAACAGACTGTAAATGGAATCCTAAAGTGCAGTCAGAGCTCAGGCTTTGTTCTTCTAAGCCTGCAAACCTACTCTTGCACTGCTCCTCAGGCAGTCAAAAAAAATGGGTCGTTGCTCAGAGAAAGGAAGCGCAGGTGTTACATTAAAGGACTGCAAAGGGAGCCATTTGTTACCAACAATATAGATTTATTACTCATAACTTTTTAATATTTCCTTGTGTTTTGTGATTAAAAACACATCATACTTTGATTTCCTAACCACCTCCTGTGTTTTGCTTCCAAATTTTTGACAGTCAGTTAATTATGAAGTTTTGAACTTATTTGCCAAAATCTATTGCGCATGCATTTTCTGTGTTGCAGCTAAGAAAAGTATTCAGCCACAAATATACTCCTTTTCCTAAAGTGCAACAGTTAAGACAAGATGCATGCTTTACTCATGTCCTTCAATAATACAGAAACATCATCTGTTATGCAGGAAGCATCAGAGTGCTTCTATCCTCATAAAAAACCCCTAAATACCAAATTTAAGCCTGTGTTAGTACTTCGCTCTCACTGAAGACTAGGGGAAACCCATGGGAAGTGGAAAAGAAGTGATTTTATCCACACAGCTGGCATTTTGTAGACTGTTTTTAATAGGATGCAAAAGGTGATAAGCTAGACCTTTAAATAAATAGATATTAATTTTTTTTAATAACAAACTAGAGTTAAAATTCTAGGCAACAGATCAGCTATTGTGCTTGCTTTGCAAGAAGGAAACTGCTTATGTGATAAAATACAGCTGGGCACATTAGATGATCAATCACTGAATGTCTAGGACTCAGGAATGCATCATCATAATTATCATAGTTACTAGTTTTACATTGCAGGCTGAAATCAATGGGACTTTTCATGTACCGGAAATCAGGCATGTGCTTCAATAGCTTCCTGAACCAGAAACTTATGTCAAAAAAGGATAAGCATGTGCTGATGTAAACTGCTGAACAACATTCTCAACTACTGTCATGGACAGGGAGTAGCATGAATTTACTAGCAGGCCCAAGGTGTCTTTGAAGTATTTGTTCTATTACGGGTTTATGTTACACACTAGTCTTTCTGTCTTTTTATAGCACAGGAAATATTTTCTGCAGAAAATAGGGAAGAATATAATGGTCCTCTTTGAAGGATCCTCCTCTCTTCCCATCTCAGCTCTAATATTATACCCATATGCCGACTTCTTTTGGACAACCATTTGTTTTTTCAAAGGCATCCTACAGCATTTAAGTAGCTCTGCATCTGAAAGCTGCTAACCTTGAGGGATTTTCCACAGCTGCATGAGGCATGACTTAGAGAGATTGCTCCACAGATACTCCTTGTGGCCAAAGTCAACACAAAGTAATTTGATTTCTTTCAAGATACACATAGGTAAAATAAAGCCTGTGTTTTCAAGCAGTCCATGCTGTAAGCACATCTAATAAATAAATAAATCCTATTTGAACTACTTAGTTCGATTAGTTTCCTCATCCAAAGCATGAGTAGTGACTGACTTGCTCTTCTGGGTTTGGGACCAGAGCTTTCATACAAAGTGTTGCTCCTTTGTGCTCTCAAAACAATTACACCAGTCTACCACAATGGATAAGGATTTCTCCAAAATTGTTCTTTGTTAAATTTGACTAAAGAGAGTTTCTATTCTACTATTTGAAGTAAGACTTGTGTAAGCTAAATGTTTAAGTTCTTACTCAAGCTAAATTGCAACGTGGGGGAATGATAACATAGGAGAGCATGGCCAGACATCACACAGAAGAGATGCAAATATTTATGGATGTTTGTGTTCCAAGCACTTCTTTCCCTCAGTAGTCTTAATACATTTTTTTTGTTTGCTGTGAACTGGCATTGCTCCTTAGGATGTTTTGTTTGTGGGAATACACATGAAACATCTGTTTCCATGCCATATGCAACTACAGATAAGGTGTGTTTATAGCAAGCAATTACCCATCATTTGCCATTTATTATTCACTGCTCCTTCTATGTCAGATGCTTAAATTTGATGTCGCATGGGTGGAAATACTGACATGCTATAGAAGTGGAAAACATGCCGCATGCTATATTATACACTTTCTATCTCAAAAAGCTCTCCAACAGTAAAGTAAGTTTTTGCAACATTTCAGAGTCAGCAAACCAAGTCACAGGGGCTGCCCTGTGTCTTCAAGTCTGGTTTGTGTCATCAGGCAGGTGAATGACAGGGTGGAGAACAGCCTCCTGCCTCCCTGACTCAGCACACTCAGCAAGGTATACGTCTGTCTCCTCCAGCCTTTCTTGATGAAGATCCCACAGGGCAGCACTCAAACATTGCCTAACTTACTCCTGGCAAAATCAATGGGAAAGCTCAGAGCAGTAAAGCTGAATGCACTCGAAAACCCTCACTCTTAGCATACAAAAAATGGTCAATGTTGGTGAAAAATCCATATGTGTCTTCTCCTCTACTTGAGAAGATATTCTGCAACAGAGAAGTTTGTCTGTTCAACTGCATTAACTACCTCTGGTAAGAACTGCCTAGAGGATATAGCCCAAAAGGAAATTTTATATTTTCACATAAGCAAGCAGAAAGGAAAAAAAGGAGACTATTCTGTACTCTGGTTTCTGTGCCTCAGTGGTGAAGGTTTGCTTAGGCAGCCAAGCAGAACGCCCTTGCACTCTACCCTGCGTAGGGCAGCTGAGACTCAGAGTGTTTGGACAGGTCACACAGAGAACATCAGACCTGCTGGAAAATGATGTCTGTCTCCTGCAGAGCTGTGCAACGTGGTGGCACCATGAAAAACACAAGGTGTGAGGACATTTCCATGGTTGTGCCCTCCGACAAGGGCTAGGCACAACACAGTTCTGTACTTTCCCAAAGACCTTGGCCTGGCTACATCTTTGACCTCCTCTAAGAGGCCGTAGCTGGAGCATTTATGGCGTGTGGTCTGTGAGCAAAAATTGTTTCAGAAAAAGAAAACAGAATTCAAATTGGTGCTGTCAGGCACAGCAATGTTTGTTTTTGCATGTTTAGTCTCAGCAAGTACAGCTCAGATGCAGTCTACATTGTGAGTGAACAATAAGCTAATAGTGGGAAACCTGATTAATATCTACTTATGTCAATCAGACCCTTTTTCACCATCCTGCTCAGTGGCCCCTGTGGTTACTGGTACTAGCACATTCATCACTTCCATACTGAATCCCACCACCAAGGAGGCATGAACAGAGTGGAAATACTTCTGTGTGTATTACCTGGTGTTTCTGTCTCAGGCTAACTTTCCCGTTGTACAACGTGTACAGTGATATTCAGAGGCATAACACTGCTTTTTTTCTCCGTCCCTGTGGTTTCTGTGTTACAATTAATCTAATTTCTAGCGACCTGACAAGAGAACACTTTCCATGTAATTTGGCAACAACACATCAATGCAAAGCATTAGCTTCTACATGCCAAGAACTGGATTTTCTCAGCTTGGGTCCAGGTGCTAACAACAGGATGCAAAGCGACCACCAACACCAAAGAGTCCACAGTGAGAAGGTGCGTTTTTAAACCACAAAAATAACAAGTTAAAGTAGGGGTTTTGTTCTAGATTATTCCATTTGTTTTAGGTCTTGGCATTGTAGCTAATCTCTAGACCCATGCTGATTTTACTATAATTCAAAATGTTTTATAATTATTTCATAACCCATTATCCAGGTACAATTATTTTTAGCTTTGTCCTGTGTGTCAATGAGAACTACTTTCAGTGAGAGGTCCCACCTGCAACCAGAGACTTGGGATACCAGGCAGGCACAGGATAAGACAAAGCCCTTCCTCTGGTACCAGTGCAGGGAGTTGGAGAAACTGCCTCTCTGCCCTCCTGAATCATAAACCTATTACCTGAACACAAGCTGAAAAAAAAACACCTCAGTCCAGACTTTTAATTTAGTTCCCATTGCTTGATGAATTAAGGTATAAATAATATTTGCTGGGAACACATTCATTAAATGTCTAACTCTTCATTCTTGGGATGTGCACTTGAGAGGTTGTGTTTTATATTCATGTCCAAATGTAGCAGATTGCAAAATGAATTTCTTTCTCCAGCTGTGCAAAGATTCACAATTTCAGATCACAGCAGGCTGTACAAATATTTCCTTCATTTTCAGTCCACAGTGTTTTTGAGTTCCCAAATTCTCTTCCTATTTCAGATTCAAATACTGAAACTAATAAAAAGCCTTCAATGATACAGAAGTGAAACTAGAAAAGCTGAACCTTGCATCATTTACCTGTACCATCACTAAAGGAAAGCCTCAGGTTCACCTAAATATCTTTGGGAACTTTAACAAAGCAGGCAACACATTTAGTCTGTTCAGTGTTCAAGACCAACATGAATATTTAGGCAGGTTAAAACATAGCTTAGATTCCACTATGATAATTTTTACAAAATTCTTTTGTTATTTTTTCATCAAACTTGAAGAGTAGAACTCAAATAGACCAGAAGTACTTTTAGTGACATACCTAGTCTTTTCAAATAGGATTTTATTTCCTTTATTTCATTCTAATTTAAGATTAAAAAAAAAAGTCTATCATAACTAGTTTGGGTGACCTGCATTCAAAAATAAAAATTATTGGGAAGAAAAAAAATACATATTTTAATGTCTGTGTTTTCCTTGTATAAAAATATTGGCCTCCATATACTGTGACTGTGAAGCAGGAAAGATAACAAAACCCACTGGAGAAAAGTGAGAAGCAGGGGGGTAGAAGAGGCAAATTAACTGCAGTTTTCCTCCATACATACTTTTCTACTCCTCAGCTAGCCAAAATAGCTGAGCTGATGCAGACTGACTATTAATAGCAATGCCCTATAACATACAGCTTTACTGACTTAAAGAGATATCAGTGTCTCAGAGGCTTTTCCTGAAATCTCCCTCTGCCACAGTGCCATCATCATGTGGATGCCACCAGTTTTGGCACAGCATCACCACGTACTATGGTCCAGCATAAATTCTGTTGTCACTCAGCATTCCAGTTTATCATGGTCAATATTACTTTTCTTTGACCATTTTTTTCCTCCCTAAAAGGAAGTCTTATTTAGAAAGCAGAAAATGAAAAACAGCTACGAACATAATAAGTTCCGAAGTTCTTCTCCTGCTCCCTCTATTTTCCTTGCACCCTCACACTCCTTTCCAGCCACATAATACATCCAAAGTATTATGCAGGTGCCTAATTAGATCTAGTCAAAATTTCCAGCTGACAGGTCTGACTTTCCAGCTGGAAAATCTTTCAGGTCTTAGTCATTTTTTTAAAGAAAAAAAAATCTCTATTGGAAAATCAAAATAAAAACCTGTTAGTTATGATCAACTGTCTGTCCAGCAGGAAGACAGAAAAGTCTTAATGGAGCAGGCATTAATGGAGCATTGGAAAGAGATAACACTGGAGCCATTCAGATACTAATGGTCTTAAGGGGATCTCTGCAGACTGCCCCTGTTCCATCTGTAGCTACAGGTCAAGTTGCCTCTTATTAATGGCTTTGAATGTCTGTACCTGAGATTTTGCCACAGACTTTATTGGCCTGCTTCTGCTCTCTGTGAACACAATACAGTTCCCATAAAAACCAGTGGAAGGGCAGCTTTTACAGTGCTCTGCAGCGCCACAAAAAGCTCTTCAAAGATGTGCATGGAAGCACTTCCAAAATGGCTACCAAGACTGGAGAAGCAAGGTAGAGCTTCAGCCTCCTCATCACACCTAGAACTTTGCAAAAGGACCTGTCAGGTACAGAGCAGCCTTGGTCATTGACTTGAGGGGAAGCAGAAAATGAGACACAGGGAGAGTTTGTATTTGCAAAGGACAACACTTCCACACGGCAAGGAAGAGCAGCGACAGAGAGGTTTTATTACTGCCCTGAAATATGCAATTTCATCTTAATGATCTTCAATTGCCAGTTAGGGCTCTGTACTAAACCAAGCTGGGTACAGAAGATATGAACTGCTCATGAGTACCTCTCCCTATTCAAGCTGAAGTCCCTGGCAGCCTTTACATGCATTTCTACAAACTGGTGTCAATCCCACAGAGAGTCTTCTTGTGCTAGGAAGACATCAGCACGAACATTTGATGCTCGTCTTACAAGTAAAGTGAAGAAAAAGTCAACATGCCCAAGCCTGATCCCTGATTTTCAGTCTTAACTTTATTTACAAAGGTATTTCACAGAATCCCAGAATGTTAGGAGTTGGGAGGGACCTCAAAAGATCATCCAGTCCAATCCCCGGATCACCTAGACTAGGTCACACAGGAATGTGTCCAGGTTTTGAATGTCTCCAGAGAAGGAGACTCCACAACCTCTCTGGGCAGCCTGTTCCAGTGCTCTGCCACCCTCACAGTGAAAAAGCTTTTCTTTATGTTCAGGTTGAACCTCCTATGCTCCAGCTTGCACCCATTGCCCTGTGTCCTATCATTTGACATCACAGAGAAGAGCCTGGCTCCATTCTCCTGACACTCGTCCTTTACAAATTTATAAACATGAATGAGGTCACCCCTCAGTCTTCTCCAAGCTAAAGAGACCCAGCTCCCTCAGCCGCTCCTCATAAGGGAGATGCTCCACTCCCTCAATCATCTCTGTGGCTCTGCGCTGGACTTTCAAGCAATTCCCTGTTCTTCTTGAACTGAGGGGCCCAGAACTGAACACAAAATTCCAAATGTGGTCTCACCAGGGCAGAGTATAGAGGGAGGAGAACCTCTCTCAACTTACTAATCACGCACTTTACCTTAGTATAGTATCCTGTCCCATGGAATCTCCCCTAGCAATTGCTTGAAAAGTAGGCCCTGCTGAAGTCCAGGGTTGTGATCCTGCTTGGTATTCTGTTCCCACTGCACATGATCATGAACTCCACTATCTCATGGTCGCTGCAGCCAAGGCTACTCTCAACCTTCACTCCTTCAACCAAATCCTCCTTGTTAGTGAGTGTTTCCTGATCAATTCTTTCTACAGGGGCCTTTCACAGCACAGACACTTTCCATAATGCTACAACTGGTTTATTCAGGGTTGTGATCTCTGATTTTTAATCAGCATCACTGTATCAGTATAGTCTGAAGCATGGACACAACTCTTTTGGCAAAGGGATCTTCCTTCCCACACAGAAAACAGCTATTTTCTGCAAAAATACTTTCAAGTGGAATAACAGCCTACACTGAGGCAGGTGTCTGTTGTTTTCTGCAGGATAAAAAGAATTCAATATTTGTGTGTAAGACCTAAAATTATATTATATTGTTTGTTAAAAACAAGAAAATAGATCATTAAAAAAATACTACTTAGTTTATTTCAGTCCTTCAATTAAAAACTATAAACTGTTTTAAAGAAGTGAAATTGGCACGTTTTAAAGAATGTTGCCATCTGGGCAACAGACATAGGGCTTTGTATATTTACCATGTTACGAAGAATTCAAATTTGCCTTAGTGTTGTAGCCACTCTGCTGCAGAAACAGAAGATGTGATCAGCATGATGGGAGGGGTGCATGGAAGAAAATCGGTGCTTTGGATTTAAAAGGTTTTGGCACCACTTTCAAGGTCTGTGACAAATTTATAAAATTTGTTTTATTCATCACATTAATGGTGTTGCTGAGTGAACTATTGATTTACTTAGGTCCTTTCCAACAAATTTTCAAAGGTAAGTTCAGCTATGAAATACAATAAAACCTCAATAAATAAATTGCTTGTGTCAGAAATGGGGGAGGGAGCAAGGAAGCTGTCATGGAAGAGGTGCTGATGCTTAAAAAAATAAGATTAATTGTTACAAAACATTACTAAATAGAAAAGGAATCTTTAATTCATCTGAAAACTGGGCACACAAAACCTTGTGGACTGAGCACCATGACCTAACAATTAAAATGATAATAATAATTCTATGATTCCAGGTGAACATTTATAGAATAGAATGTAATAACTGCAGCACAGGGACTCCTAAAACTCTTTAAGAGATCACACTGATACCCAGCCAAAAGTACCAAAATGCTGACATATGGATTGCATATTTGGGTCAGGAAAAGGACTTTTTACAATTTAGCTGCACTCATTTAAAAAACTACCATTCATTCCTACCACCCGTACCATTATTATCATTACTTTTTCTACAGTACATATATTCTGGGAAATTTTAGAAATAGTGATACTTGTGCTCCAGAAAAAAAAAAAAAACAACAAAAAACCAGCCAACCAGACAAACATTTTGGAAAACTCTCACTTCCAAATATTTCCATACTGCACCCACATTCTCTTATGCTAAGAATATCAATAAAATGTACTGTGGAAGCCAATGACTCTCCCTGCTGAGACAGTGGCTCTCCCTACCCCTTTGCACATATGCACAGACCTTCCTCTGAGGGTTTACAAAGACTACATCACTGCTAGAAAGCCAGAGAGGCCAAAAGCATTGGCACTATAGGCAACGGCCTACACACCAACATGCCAGTCTGCATGGGGGCAGGTCCTGGCTTATGACACTTTTCAGTCTTCTGAACACCACCAAGAGCATGGGTCATTGCTCACTTTCGATAAGCATTATGGAACAGAGCCAGTCTGGGTTTTTTAACAGGGAAGAGTTAGTTACACAAATATAAGCTGCTTTCAGAGCCAGATGAAAGTCCTTGACCCATTTTGTTTTCTAGCGTGGTCCTAGCAAGCATGGTATGAGAAAAACAAATCATGATCTCCCATTCAGAGGTGTGGAATGAAGGGATAAGAAGGCAGGTCTGTAGATACATTAAGCATGTAAGCGTATTTTAATGCTGTAAGGAGGACATAAGACAACTTCAAGAGTTTTCAGGAGCATTTAGGTTTCTAATTCCTTCAGATCTGTACGAGAGCTGGGACTCTAAGTCACCTCTGAGCTGTCCACAGAGTCATATATGCTTTACAAAAGCTCTGGTCTGGAACAATTCCCCTAAGCCACACCAGGAGTCCAGATGAAAATCAGGAATGAATCAAGCTCTCCCAAAGCCCAGCCTAATACTTAAAACTAGTTTACCAACTTCTAAGAGTATGTCCTCCTTCCTATCCTGACTTCAGCATGGAAACACTTCGAAGTTCTGGAGCTTTTTGGGGCTCCCTGCTGAAAAACCGCCCCAAATCTGATGCTACTTCAACACCAGCAGAGGCAACATCAAGTGTAGCACACATCAGGACTGTAATATGGGCTGTTTATTCCCTTTAGACTTCAGATAGAATTCTTATTAACCTGCCACAATCCACGGAAGTTTTGCCTTCACCTGTGCTGGTGCCAGGATTTCACTGTTCTTGTTTTATCCCCCCCAAAAAAGCTGTACCTCCAGGAGTTTAAATTTAAAAAAACTCACAGTAGAACAGCAGTCATCACCAAAAACTTGGATATTACACAACCCATGGAGAAAGGTCTGGCAGTAACAACTGGTGTTAACTGCAGGATTGCAAAGGGGCTACTTAACAGGAGCTACTTAGCCTGGCACTTCATGCACAGAGCTATTTCTGCCACAGATGCTGGAAAAATGTATTTGTCAATTAAAATAATCCAAGCAGGTCTCTTATGCCCGACCAGAGAAGCAGAGCTAAGGAAAATAGCACCTAACATCTTTCACAAAGAATCACAAAGCCAGAAAGTATTCCTGACATCTGGGATGCTCTGGGTGA